>NC_081416.1:170217613-170235201 GCF_949786415.1 Peromyscus eremicus | reverse complement strand
ATGATGACAGGGAGGAGGATGGAGCCTGGGATATTTGTTGTTGTTTGCGGGTTTTTCTTTCCAGTCGTCCTGTCCGTCGTCCCCGTTCCCCCCCCCCCCCGCCCCCCACGCCCATTACACTTCCTACCCCCAAATCTCCCAGAGCACATTGTCCCTTTCTCAAAGCAGGTCATCAGGCGGAGGACAGGGCAGCTTTGAGTGTTAAGCCCATCTTCCGCACCTTCTCCATCTCTTGTCACACCTCATGGCCCCTAATTTTGCTCCCTCAGGATCCGAGCTAAAATCCCGGGGACCGGGACCCCAGCAGCATCTGTAGTCTCCGGATCCAAAACCAAAGGCGAATGAGAGGGGTGTCTCTGCTCGAGGGACGCCTGCCCACACCCCAGCAGCCCTCTTCCCCTTCACTTCCCGTGCATCCACACCCTCTCCCACTCGGCCGAGCCATTTCCCAGTGGGAAGTGCCTGAGCGACCCGGACTACATTTCCTAAGAGGCTCTGCTCTAAGAGTCCAGGAAAGGCCAGGCTCCTTGGCCGCGGAGCCTGCTGGGACTTGTAGTTAAATAGTCAGACGCTGTCCTGCACTTCCGTGACCCGCCGCCGGAGGCGCCGTGAGGGGTTGGTATCTTTTGAAGTCACCTACCCCTATGCTGGGGCTTTGCATGGGGTCCAGACGAGCCCTGAGCTTGGATTTACACTGTAATAAAGACTCCTGTGGAAAATCCACGGCCTTCTGTGCTTTAAGGCCCCTCCACGTATACCTTCCTACACTGAAAAGCATTTTTAAAAGATGGTAGCGCAGTCCTTAAATCCCAGCACTCAGGAGTCGGAGGCAGGTGGATCTTGGAGTTTGAGACCAGCCTGGTCTGCCCATTGAGTTTCAGGACAGCCAGGGCTATGTAGCGAGACCCTGTCTCAAAACAACAACAAAAAGAGATGATTGGGGGCTGCAAGATGGGGCTCATCCAGTAAAGGCCTTGACGGTCTGAGTTGGATCATCGAACCCCCCACGGTAGAAAGAGAGAACCGACCCGTTGTCCTGTCACTTTCCTGTCTGCTCCATCGCATACCCACCCGCACTCACCCACCATAAACATAGAAGTGTCATTTTAATAATTTCCAAGTAAAAGTTAGAAAGTTAATGATTGGGGCTGGTGAGACGCACCTGCCTCCAACTGAGTTCCATTTCTGGGCACCGCGCTGTGAAAGACCAGAAATGACCTCTTCGAGTTGTTCTTGTACACCCTCACAGATGCGTTCAGATAAACAACTAGATAAATGTTTGGGGGACAAAAAAGCGAGGCGTGACGGAGGTAGGTGAATCTTGGTGAGTTCAAGGTCAGCCTGGTTTACAATCAAACCCTGTCTATAATCTATAACCATCAGACCCTGTCTCAAAAAAGAAAGGGGAAAGATTTAAGATCAGTGAGAGAATCCAGCCGGTAAAGGCACTTGCTACACAGGCGTGGTGGTATGAGTTGAATCTGGGGAATGGTCGGAAGGGTAGAGAAATGCCAAGCTGGAGAGATGGCTCAGCAGTTAAGAGCACCAGTTGCTCTCCCAGAGGTCCAAGGTTTTGCACACGTAGGCTCACAACCACCTTGAACTCCAGTCTCGGGATCTGATGCCCTCTTCTGGCCTCTGCAGGCACTGCAGGCGCTGTGCTGCACAGACTCACACATCCATGCGGGCAAAACACACAAAAAAGTAACAGTAAAGATGGGAAGACAACTGTCTCCATGATGTTGTCCTCTGACCTCCACATTCATGCTATGTCTTGTGTACACACATACACATAATGACAATAAGTATATTTTCCAAGTACGACCTAGCAGAAATGCTCAATCCTAGAAATGTCTATGGTTACTTGGTTGTTTATGATAGTGATATTGTTTCCCAAATGTCATTCACTTCCTTGTGAGATCCTTCATGCTAGAGATGTGGTTTAGCGGAAGAACACTTGCCGAGCATGTATCAGGTCACTTGTTTAATACCCAGCACTGCCTGACTCAGGAAAACACAGTGGTCAGCCAGACATGGTGGCACACATCTGTAATCCCAGTGCTGAGTTCCAGGATAGTTACACAGTTCAAAGACAAACGGAGCTATAGCGAGACCATCTCACAAGATCAAAGACGGGACTGGAGAGATGGCTCAGCGGTTAAGAGCACTGGCTGTTCTCTCAAAGGCCCCAGGTTCAATTCACAGCACCCACATGGTGGCTCACAACTGTCTGCAACTCCAGTTCTAGGGGACCTGATACCCTCACACAGACATACATGCAGGCAAAACACCAATGCATTTATATATATATATATGTAAAGATCAAAGGCTAGGTATGCAACTCAGTGGTAGAATCCCCCAGTGAGGAGCTGGAGATGTGGCTCAGTGGTAGAGCCCCTGCCTAGAATCCCCCAGTGAGGGACTGGGGGTGTGGCTCAGTGGTAGAGCCCCTGCCTAGAATCCCCCAGTGAGGAGCTGGAGATGTGGCTCAGTGGTAGAGCCCCTACCTAGAATCCCCCAGTGAGGAGCTGGAGATGTGGCTCAGTGGTAGAGCACCTGCCTAGAATCCCCCAGTGAGGGGCTGGGGGTGTGGCTCAGTGGTAGAGCTCCTGCCTGGAATCCCCCAGTGAGGGACTGGGGGTGTGGCTCAGTGGTAGAGCACCTGCCTAGAATCCCCCAGTGAGGGGCTGGGGGTGTGGCTCAGTGGTAGAGCTCCTGCCTGGAATCCCCCAGTGAGGGACTGGGGGTGTGGCTCAGTGGTAGAGCCCCTGCCTAGAATCCCCCAGTGAGGGACTGGGGGTGTGGCTCAGTGGTAGAGTCCCTGCCTAGAATCCCCCAGTGAGGGGCTGGGGGTGTGGCTCAGTGGTAGAGAGCTAGCCTATCTTGCAAGGGGCCCTGAGTTCCATCATCAGCACCATGAACAAGTAGAATAAAATAGAACAAGTGTCTTTTATAAAGAAAATGTTACTTGCCACCTTGGCAGCCAGCCACCTTGCTTGTCAGAAATGGATCACCGTAAAGACAAACACAGAAATGTTAAGACTTGTTCATCACTGTGTAACTTTTCTCTTGCCCTATTTGCCATTATAGGAGATAGATACAGGGGGGCCAAAGAGGAGTTATAGACACATAGCTTACATGTCTATAGTTTAGCTACTAAAACAAAGAGAGGGGCCGGGAGATGGCTCAGGGGTTAAAGGTGCTTGCTGCCAAGCCTGAGGACCTGAGTTCAGTTCCTGGAATACACAAGATGGAAGGAGAGAACTAACTCCCCCAAATTGTCCTCTGCACCCAGGAGGCAGAAGTAGGCAAATCTCTGTGAGTCAGAGGCCAGCCTGGTCTTGGTAGTGAATTATAGGCCAGCCAGGGCTATATGTGGTCAGACCATGCCAAAAATAAAACAAACAAACAAACAACAACAACAAAAAAATCAAAACCAAACCAAACAAAAAACCCCACCACAACAGCAATATCTATATCTTCAGCCAAGTTGTGTGCTACTTTTAAAATTTAGTTTACTGGCCGGGCAGTGATAGTGCATGCCTTTAATCCCAGCACTCCGGAAGCAGAGTTAGGCGGATCTCTGTGAGTTTGAGGCCAGCCTGGTCTACAGAGTGAGATCCAGGACAGCCAGAACTGTTTCACAGAGAAACTCTGTCTCGAAAAACCAGAAAGAAAAAAAAAAAGTTTACTCTTGGATTTGTTTTTTGTTTCTTTGTCTGTTTTGTTTTTATATGCATTGGTGTTTTGGCTGCATGTATGTCTGAGGGTGTCAGTTCCCCTAGAACAGGAGTTACAGACGGTTGTGAGCTGTCATGTGGGTGCTGGGGTCCTTTGAAATTGAACCTGGGGTCCTTTGGAAGAGCAACCGGTGCTCTTAACCGCTGAGCTTTTTCCCTTTCCTTTTCTTTCTTTTTCTTTTTTCTCTTTCTTTTTCTCTTTTTCTCTTTTTCTCTCTTTCTTTCTTTCTTTCTTTCTTTCTTTCTTTCTTTCTTTCTTTCTTTCTTTCTTTCTTTCTTTCTTTCTTTCTTTTTCGTTCTTTCTTTCTTTTCCCCCCCGCCATAGGGCACTTACATAACAAGGGAGAGGCCATGGGTCGCTTCCCCAGTACCACATGTACATGCACACAAAATGACGGAAAGGTGGCCGAGTGGGTAAAGGTGAACGAACCCTCCAACCCTGCAAGCCACATGCAGCAAGGAGGGGGCCGACTCTGCTAGCCGTCCTTGTGCATGCACCCACAAGAATCAATACGCCAGACCATGGTGGCGCACACACACTTTTAATCCCAGCACTCAGGAGGCAGGGAAATGTCTGAGTTCGAGGAAAAAAACAAAACAAAATAAATAGATAAATACTTTATTATATATACATTTTCTTTTCTTTCTTTTTTTTTTTTTTCTTTTTAGTTTCTCAAGACAGGGTTTCTCTATGTACCCGCCGTGGCTGTCCTGGAACTCACTCTCTAGCCCAGGCCGGTCTCGAACTCACGGAGATCCTCCTGCCTCTGCCTCCCGAGAGCTGGGATTACAAGCGACCGCTGTGCTTCAGCAAAGCTTTTTAAACACGAGTTCGTTCACGTCTTTCCTAACATGTAGTGTTCATATCGTAATATGGGGAGGTGGGAGAATAATCCGTCCAGGGACGCTAAAGCCCTCGGGCCTATCTCTGCACCCCGACCCACTCCTGCACCCCGACTCGGGGCACAAAAACAGTCTGGGAATTGAAGTAGCCGTCAGGGAGCGCCCCCTGCCGGCGTCCTCACACTGCCTCCAGGACAGCTGTTCTCAACCTGTGGGCCGCGACCCCACCTCCTCCCGGGGTTCGCATGACACCGTCCGAAAACACAGGTATTTATTTCCACTGCGACCCTCCACTGCGATTCCTAACGGTAGTAGCAACACCACAGTTATGAAGCAGCGACGAAAACGATTCTGTGGCTGGGGGTCGCGGCGACAGGAAGGCTGAGGACCACCGCTCTAGGGACGTGCGTCCCCTCATCTAAGCAGTCAGGCCGTAAGCGAGGAGCACGTGGTGACCTGGTTGTGTGTGGCAGGGGAGAGAGGGGCGATTTACTAACCATTCAAACCGCAGTCGGGGAAGGAAGCCTTGCTAGGCGGTGGGGTTTGAGACCAGCATCACAAAGGCCCCGAGGAGGGAGGGCCGTGCCGGGCATCGCTCAGCCAGGTCCAGCAGGGTGGGGTGGGGGCTGTTTATGGGGTGGACGGGGTTAGATTACCGGGCTCCATTCTAACGGGACGGAAGTCATTGGAAGGTTTAAATGGGTGTGTGACTCACGCCTGTACCAATCCCCACACTCGGGAGGCTGAGCCAGGACGATAGCTTCGAAGTTCAGGCCAGCCTGGGCTACCTAGTGACTTCCGGGCCAGCCAGGGCTACAGAGGGAGACCCTGTCAAAAAAGACAGCGGTGTTGGTAAGAATATCGCAATTATAATGACGTAGGTTTCGCTTCCCCCAGGGAGTTGGGTGCCAGGAACTGGGCTAATGACACGATCCATGTCTGTGCCTCAGTTTCCCTGGCTCAGGTCTCTCCAGCGTCTAAACTTAGGCAAGAAGGACCGGTTGGTGGCTCCGTAAACGCTTGCAGTTCCACCAAGGAACAGCAGGTGGCGCCCTGCGGCCGCGCGCCACCAGACCCTCAGAGAAACTTGGCGTCTCCCGCGCAGAAAAACTCGAATTCGGCCTCGAAGGGGCTTCCGAGTGCCGCACCAAGAGCGTTTACTTTAAAAACAAAACAAAACAAAACACAAAACAAAAAATAAAGCTGACTTTTCACTTTGCAAAAAGTTCTGTTCCTATGCAGTCAGGGGAGGTAGGCACTTTAGGCGCTGCTTCCCAGAATGCACGGCGCTATGCAAATGAGCTACTTAGTTTTAGCTGGTAGGGTCATGCGTGGCATGCGTTGCAAAAAAAAAGTACATATTCACTGTAAACTGTGAGACTATTATTAAAAACATTAGAATTCGTCCTTCCCTGTAGCTCGTGTACAATAACCATAACTTATAAGATTTCTGTTCTTTGGCCTTTATATACCTGTCCGAAAATAGTTGCATCTGCCCGGATGATCCTCAGTGGTCTGGGGTGCAGGCTTCAAACCTGTAGCTGTTTAGCGACAGAGTGGTTCAATTCCACCTTTCGGGCGGGAGTATCTATCCCATTTTGCTCCCTGCAAAACCACATCTTAGGAGATAAACGTCTCCATGTGCAGCTCTGCTCTTATTTATCCTCTCTTCGTAGCTACTCTTTGTCCCTCCCGGAAGGATCCAGTGCATCTCAAACGTGCATTTAAATCTGTCTCTACAGTGATAGGATATGCCCGTCTTGTCTTCGGTGCCTCCCCTTCAATGATTTATTCATCCAGTCGTTTGCTCGCTTATGTATTTAATCACGCGTGCACGTATTAGTCACATATTTGTTCAGTTGCTCACTCTGGCTCAGCCCTGTCTCTGTACTGGAGCAGTGATGGGCATACAGTTGTGATCACCCCTTTATTTAGCCCCGGTCCCCTGAGGGAACCTGGCCAGTGGAGAAGAAAGCACCAGGCAATTATATGTATTTAGTGAACTCGAGAGAAAAGTAGAGCGTATAAAGCCGCATCACACGGAGACCTGACCAGGGTGACCTTGAGACACACTTGATGGATGGCAGGGCTGACAGAGAGAATGGGGACACCGAGGCTGGAGCAAATGCCTTCCCTTTTCTGAGGTCACCAGAACTCTCAGACCACCCGAGTGGT
Source organism: Peromyscus eremicus (assembly GCF_949786415.1). Lineage (NCBI taxonomy): Eukaryota > Metazoa > Chordata > Mammalia > Rodentia > Cricetidae > Peromyscus > Peromyscus eremicus. The sequence goes on along the minus strand of NC_081416.1, from coordinate 170,228,443 downwards.
GGTGCACCTCCTCCCCCCGGAATTTTTCCTTCCCGGGCTTTCTACTAATGAAGTGACATGCGTCCTGCTTCCTCCATGTCTCTTGGATCCTTTCTCTCCCGTCCTGGGTCCCTTTCTCTTCTAGGCACTCTCGGTCTGGGGAGTAGAAGAGTCCACCTAACACTAATCTTGCCCGGCTTCTCGGCTGCTCAGAACCCGTGATGGCTCCCCTAACGCTTTCGAAAGAGCATAGGAACTCTGTATTCTAAGAATGCCATTGCCTGCAGAAGCTCCCTGAGGGTTCTCTCCCACTCTCCGCATGCCTCCTGCTCCTGTCACGGTGACATCCCCCAGTGCCCCAATATCTGATATCTACCATCTTCTTGACCCTGAATTCTTGATGCTCTTGCCTCTACCTCCCAAAGGCTGGGATTACAAGTGTGCCCCACCACACCCAGCCTTACACCCCTTTAGCTCTTGCTGAAATCATTGAACATCCAATGTTCTGGATATCTTCTTTCCCAATCATGAAGTCTCCCAGACTCTTGACCACATCAGTACCTCACACCTGACATTCTGAGCCTTACTTTTTTCCAGTAGGTGACACAGCCTGGAAACATGGGAAGTCCTCCCAAGTATCTATTTTCCTTCCGTCTGGCTGTGGGCTGATTGGTTAGGTGCCCTAATAAGTGCCTGTGAAGGCTTCCTAGCAATCCAAATTCATCCAGTCTTGCTGAGAGGAAGCCATGTAACGGGCGCCCAGGGGAAATAGACACTTTGACCTCGTGGATACATTTTTTAAAGCTTTTTATTGGCGACAGTGCAGAACCAAGGGGGGAGGGGAGCTGCCCAGTGCTAGACTGCCCCAGCACCCCCTGGGTCAGGTGCAAAATACAAAACAACAACAACAACAAAATCACAAATACAGCATGGGTGGGCAGCTACGGAGTCAATGAATTGTGGTCGGCAGCGGCAGGCCCTTCTGCTCATACCCTCCCACCCAGGATTCTCAACGATACCGATTGTAAAAATCTACCACCCAGTCACTCTTACTCACAAAAGTAAAATTGCATGTCCCCAACAAACCCGGAGTCGACAGACAGAAGGAAGATCAGGGCCAGTGAGAGAGGAGACATGTTGGAAGTGGTCAGAGCGAAACAGACTGAGAAAAGACTGTCTCCAACAGCCAGAGGGGCTGGGACGACAAAAAGAGTGAGTTATGAAGGGATAGCCAGAGAGTCTGACTCCAGTTCCCAGAAGCGATTTCGAACTCCACAGCACACTTGCAAACGAGGAAGCTCGCACACGCGCACACACACACACGCACGCACACACACACTCATATATAATATATTTATTTATACATAATAGATATAAGTGCTTTTCGGGAACCAGGGAAGGGATAAATAGCTTGGGTGGGGGTTAGGGTTAGAACCGAGGACCCAGGACAGGGTGTGGAATGTGTTCCATGCAGCACAGGGGAGGGCCCATCTCCCCAATATTAAAAAATAGAAATCTGACTCGTGGAATTCTCACGAGGTGAAAGCTGGAGGGAGGAGCCAGGACCCATATTTGGGGCTGGAGGAATTGGATGGAGTGGGATAGTGGGAACTCAGCCCCCTCTTAAGTATATGCCAGTCCAAAAATATTTGGGGGTTCAAATATCAAGGGTAGGGGAGCCAAAGCCTCAGCCCTGAAAACTTCTCTAGAAACTGCCTCGACCTCTGTGAGAGGATGCGGGGCCCCCAGGGTGGGGAGAAGTTGGCGTCCTAGGCTGGGGGGAGGCGGGAGACCTTGGAGAAAAAATGTCTGGGGCCTGCGCAAGAAGGCCACAGGGGTGCGTCACCGTCACTCCTTTGAGTCTAACTCCCTGTCGAGGGGAGGAAGGAGGCAGCTGGAAGAAGGGGAGACCCAGGGAAGGCTTTGGAGGGTTGGGGGTCAATCCCACCCCGCCGCACCCCGCAATCCGGCCGCTCATTCACAGTATAAAGCGCTCCAGCAAGACGGGCGTCGCAGCGCCCCCTGCTGCCTGAAACCAGAAAGGCCCAACGAGGACGGCCAAGGGCGGCTGAGGGGGTGGGGGCGAGGGGGACAGGGCATAAATACTGCGCAGGGGTGGGCTCGGGCCTGAGTTGGGAGGGGGCTCCGTAGCAGATGAGGAAAAAAAAAAAAAACCCAACCCAAGCCAGTTTTTCCAGGAGGAAAAGCCTGAACAGTCAGATAGGGGTTCACATTTTGGAATCATCGGGGAAGTGGGGTGAGCGGACTCCCAAAGCAGGCACCGACTTCCCTCAGTCGGGGGGGGCTCAATTCGTCCCGGAGGAGGTGAGGTTGTGACCTCTTGGAAATGTGGGGTTAATCAGTTAAGGCCCGAGGGAGCATAAGAGAGCTATCTTGGTCACCCTGCGCCCTGGAGTGTGGGTGGGTGGGTGGGAAAGAGAAGGACAGGGCTGTCAGTTCCTCGTTGGGCCTCTCTGGGGGTGCATGCCAGCTCGTCCACAAGCCCACCCTGCACCCCGCACCCAGCACCCCTTCCCCCTCCAGCCTCACTCACGCAAGACGCCAAAAGTGGGCGTCCCATCCCACCCCCACCCACCCACCCACCCACCCATCTATCCATCCATCCCCAGAAGTCGGGTTGAAGTGACAGGACCATTAGACGTCTGGCAGGAGGGGTGTCCGTCCCCGCCCCACCCCCTGTCCCCAAAGTCACCAGCTCTCCGGCCTCGCCGGGGCACAGAAACCAGAGACGGAGCGCAAAACACAAAGGAGGTCCTTCCGTCCTGTCCGATGGCAGAGGCGGATGGCCGGCAGTCAGACAGAAGAGTCAAGGGGTCCACACACACCCCCGACCGCTCCTTCCCCTCTCCTCCTCTTCCTCCTCCTCGTTCCTCGCGGGTTTGTTTGTTTTGTTTGTCTAAAGAGTTCACAGAGCTAGAAGGGAGGGCGAGTTCAGGGGGTCGGACGGCTGCTCGCTGCCGCTGGTGCGTTGGGCGCCGGCGAATGCGGAGACCTCCGGGCAGGTGAGGACAAACGAGGAAGTGTACGAAGGGCTAACAACGGGGAAGGGGTCGCCGAGGACTTGAACTTCACTGTGTGTAAAGAGAGAAGCCGTCAGGTTGGGGGGTGCGTCTCGGCTGGTCTGGAAGGGCAGGGGCGGTGGTGGAGGGGGCGGCAGCAGCCAGCCGAAGCCGTCTTCCTTAGCGGATGTTGACCCTGGCAAATCTCTCACCTCGGCCAGCGGTCCTGGCCCCGGCCCCTCTTCGTAGGGGATCTTGCAGCCCGGTTTGTGGGCCACCAGGACAAACTCCAGGCGTTCCTTCTCTTTTTGCAGCTCGGCGATCTCCGACTCCAGCTCGGCCTTTTCCTCTTCCAGCTGATCCGTTTCCTGATGGAGCCCAGCAGGGCCAGGTCACAGGAGAGAGAAAGGAGGGACGATGGTCAGCGACCACGCAAAGCGGCTCACCCACCCCACCCGCATTATCGCTGCAGATCCAGAGGGCCGGATGGCTCCCTCTGTACTCAGGGGAACGTCCTCTGCGAGGGACTCCTGGCAGACAATGCAAACTTGGAGCCTCAGTTTCCCCAACTGAGCAAGAGATGATTGGGCAAGGGGAGGACTGTTTGTTTGAGGCCAGCCCGTACTTAGGAGCACTCAGCCTTAAAAAGGGAGGCAGGGGGCGGCAATACGGCTCAGTGAGCAAAGGCGATTGCCAGCAAGCCTGACAAACTGAGCTCGATTTCTGAGACCCACTCTGAAATTGGAAGGGGAGAACCAACTCTGGAAATTGTCCTCTGACCTCCATATGTGTGCTGTGGCACACTAGCACACACTCGAATGTCAGCAAATAAATAAATATAATGAAATATTTTTTTTTAAAGAGTGAAAAAGAAAAACAGTGCAGTTGGTTATGCGAATAAACAACCGTTATGTGTTGTTTATGTGTTGTTTTTAGTATTGGTTCCATCATCACACATCCTTTCCTTCAGCCTCCCAGGAGGAAAGCAGAGATGGGCCCTGGTTTCCAGGGGCTAGAGGATACTATGCAGGCATTAAGGAGAGGGGACCCTCACACTAAGGAGGAAGGAAGACAGGAGTGGGTTTGGTGGGTGCCACCAGCTCAAGTTCTGGAGAACTGTAGGTAGCTGGGGCAGGAGGAAAGGAATTGACGCAGCATAAAATAATTTAGTTTCGAGCCAGCCAGGATGATGGTCCGTGTGTCATCTCAGCACTCACAGGGGCTGAGACTGAAGGCTATCTGTGTGTGTGTGTGTGTGTGTGTGTGTGTGTGTGTGTGTGTGTGTGTGTGTGCGCGGGGTGGGTGGGATGGTGGTGGCAGGCTGGGCTACACCGGGAGGCCCCGTCTCAGAAAAAAAAAAAAAAATAGAGACATTGCGGCAAAATGGATTATTCCTAAACCAAGACACACAGAATGGCCTCCTCCAGCTTGTCCTCTTAAGCTGAGAGGAAGAAACATGTGGGGACATATCCAGGGAAAGGGGGGAACAGCTGGAAGTGAGCGGGTAGGGGTCTGCGCATGCGTATACAGCGACTCCAGCAGGCCCTAAGTGGGAATCCTCGGTCAGGACACCCGCGCAGTGAGGAGTGGGGGGCAGAGCAAGGTGACGAGCCCCCACCCCGGCACAGCCTCCAGACAGCCCAGATCTCCTCCTTACCGCCTGGAGTCGATCGGTTAGCTCCCTCCGACGGTTTCTGCACTTAGCTGCCGCCAGCTTGTTCCGCTCCCTGCGAACCCTTCGCTTCTCTTCTTCTTCTGGGGTAAGCTGCGTCAAAGAGACGAGGACTGTGAGATGTGGGGGCACGTCTACCGTCCCTGACAACACTCCTTTTCCTCCAGAACCCCAGACAATAACCACTACTCCTCAGGGGCAGGGGTGAAGGGACGATGAAGTCCCTTCAGGCTTGAGGCCTCAGAGGACCCCCAACTCAACAGAGGCAGAATCAGTCCCTCCTCTTACTTCCCTCACCCCCAGGCCAACTTTTTTTTTTTTTAAAATAATGATCTCTTGCAATCCAGGCTGAACTCAATCTCAATAAGTAGCACAGGCTAGCCTCCAAGTCCTGATCCTCCTGCCTCCAGCTCTGGAGAGCTGGGGCTACCAGCCTGCACAACCACTCCCGGTTTATGCTGTGCTGAAGAGCTACCCAGGGCTTCATGCATGCTAGCAAGCACTCTACCAACGGGGCCCACATGCCTGGGCTCCTCCAGATCAGCAACGCCTGAGGCCTCATCCTTACCGTCTCTTCTCGGGGTCTTCTAGGCCTGGCTCTGGCTGGGCGGGCAGGCCCAGGGCCACTGGTGGTTGTACTGGTCGAAGGCCCACCACTTCCGCTTGGTCCACCAGCGCTGTAGGCACTCAGGCCTGGGGTTGAGTAGCTGGTTCCTGGCATGTCATAAGGGTCAACAGCTGGAGGCTGGGAGGCCAGTGGCTGCCCCTGGGACTGGGCCATGGAAGAGATGAGGGTAGGTTGCACGAGCCACTGGAGGTCCTGGCTGGTTGTGATTGCAGTGACCGTTGGCACGAAGGAGCCGGGCATTTCCCCGAGACCGGCGCACTCCTACGGGGTGAGACATACACACACAGGCGTAGACACACAAACAAAGCCACCGACACACACACGCCCAACACACATAACACACACCGACCCCTGTGAGTGAGCACAGGGTGAGCGGGTGTGGATGTGTGTGTGTCACAGGCAAAAAGCCACAACACCCACCCTTCCACTACACCGTGACGCAGTGGTTAATGAGAGGATTCTGTTCAACTGCCTTCTACCTCCTCCTTCTTCCTCGGGGAAAGGTTGCACGGTTGCAGCGGGTGGTGAATCACACCCCGGGTTGGTGACTCTTAGGTGTGTGGGGGGGTGGAGAGGAGGCTGGACAGAGCCTGGTGACAGAACCTCCCGGGACGGAGCCACACACACACACACACATACACACACAGTCACAACAGCCCACCCCCACCCCAGAGGGAGGGAGAGGGAGAGGCCTTAACCCAAGCCTTCCTCTCCACTCACATACAAACACACCCCCACTGTATGAGGGCTCCCGCAGGGGCGGAGATCCCAGCTCCAATGGTGTTGGGGGACTGGCCTAAGAGTTGAGAGCATCCCTTCCGAATTTCTGTCTCTTCCCCAAGGAGACTGACAAGTGACAGGTTGGAGTGGACTGAGAGGTAGAGAAGAGGGATAGTGGGGATCCTTCAAACTGTCTTGCAGGGGATGGGGGCGATATAGGATCTGCGTCCCCAAACCCAAGAAGCGTCCATCACCACCCCCCTCCCGCAAGTGGAATCCTAGAGGCTTAACTACTCTGGGGGGCGTGGCGAGGGAAGGGCTGAAACCCTGGCCAATCAGAGTCCTGGGAACTAAGGGAAGGCGGACCTTTTAGAGACCACCTGGCTGCCTCCCCTCGGGGTAGCTCATCTAATGTTTGGACACCTCGAAAGGACTGGGTGTTCAGCGCGCAGGGAGCGCGTATATATGTGCCTGGAGAGGGGGTGACGGCCTCCAGGTCCCCCTTAGAGACGCTAGCACTGGGCCAGAAGCCTCCCGCTTCTGAGAGCAGAAGGACCAGGTCCCCACAAGGCCATCGCAGACCCGCGAGTTCACAGGGTGGCCCCAATCACGACAAGAATCCCCTAGCTCTGCCTCTTGGAGACCCCCCAGCACGGAAGAACCACAAAAAGCAGGGAACGGAGCTACGCTCTACAAATAGGAAGGAGACGTTGATTGGCTAAAGCCCGCTCCGCGACAGCCAATCAGAAAGCCGCGCTGCCCCCCTCCCTTAGCAACGTGGCCTCGGCGTTCCAAAATAGAACGTGCCCGGGACGTCAGGGGCGGGGCGGACGGAGGGGGCGCCGCGCACTGTGCGTGCCCCGCGTCAGACGGAGGATTCCAGCGCGTCAGCCTTTACGCACGGGTCCCCCGTTACGTCTCCGCGCAGGAGGCGGAGGCAGCGTGATCGGGGTTCGAGGCCCGAACTCCCTGCGGGTGGCGGGCGACCGGGGCCCCGCAGTCCGCGCTTGGGAGGAGGAGGCAGCGGAGAAGGCTACTGGAAGCTTCTCTGGGGTTTTCTTTTTTGGTTTTTCTTCCCCTACTTGCCGAGCTCCGGGTGAGGGAGCCGGAGCTCAGCTGAAAGTTCTCAGCTTCTGCTAGCCACTGCTTATACTTTGCACCAGGCATCACCAACGCTTGCCCAACTGCATTCCTTTCCCGCGCTCCTCGCACACAACCCGTTGCAAACATCTCTCCATTCCTTGCAATTTGCAAACAACAAAAAACCAAAGTGCAACCCAAGCCTCTTGCTTTCCCAGATCCTGGGTTTTTGGCGCGTCTCTATTTGAGAGGATGCTTAACCCACACTTTAGACTTAAAGAAATATTTTTTTTCCATGACCACCAAAGTAGCATCTTTGCGATCGAGAACTTACCTGGGAGGCGGCGGCGGTGGGTGGACTGCCGAAGGAGTCCACCGAAGACAGGTACTGAGACTCGGCAGAGGGTGACGAGCTACACCGGGAGCCGGAGTCGTAGTCTCCGGGGAAAGCTTGAAACATTTCCCTGGGCACAGGGGGGCCCCTGTGACCACGCTGAGGTCGCCGGGAAGCCAAGGCTATGGCCGAGTGGGATGAGATGCGAGTCCGGAGTGGACCGGACACGTCCCCAAAGTGCGCTGCTTGGGGGAGCTCCGCGTCCGGCTCGGAGAACTGCCCAAGTTTCGATGCAAGTCCCCTCTGCAAGCGCCCAGGTCCCCTTCAGGTCGCCGCTGTACCTCCTGAAAGTCCAAGCTCCGTCGATTTCACGGCGGGCGACGCGGGGATCGCTCCCCGCCCAGAGTCCCGCCGCGCAGTGCCGCCGGTCAGCGTGCGCTTCGGACGCTGCTTCCTTCCTTTCCAGGAGTCCCACGAAATGGGGGAGGGCAGAGGGGCGCGATCCAAAAGCCCACAGAAAGTAAGTCTATCCTCGGGACGAAACAGAAGAACGATCTAGAAGGAGTCTTGCAAAAAAGAAACCCACAAAACTTTCTCTCCAGTTAAAAAATAATATATATATATATAAATTTTTTCACGGCCGCCAAGAAGAAGAAGAAGAGTCACCAGTAGTCAAGTCCTGCAAGCCCCGGCTCCGCGTGTCCCCGGCGTAGCCGCTCCAGTCTTATGAATGAAGCCTGGAGCTGCCGGGCTGAATTTATGCGTCCGGGACCCGCCCCCCCCGCTTGCGTCACCCGCGGCTCCATGCACAAACCTCCCGAACTCTCCCTTTCCGCCGCCGAAGCTCCTTGTGGCGCCCCCCAGGGCCTCGTGTACCCTCCACCTGCCCATAGGGTGACCCTGGTGGTCTCGGGGGTCCCCAAGGCTGCGATCTGAGGGTCTCCGCGGGAGGGGATCCCGCCCCGCCCTCCCCGGAGTTCCTGTGACGCAATTAGCCATATAAGGAGCTCGGCCGGCGCGGCCGAGTGTTTGTTTGGTATCCTAGCAATGACGTCAGAGGGAATCCCTCGCTCCTGCGCGCGCCCGCCGCTGCGCCGTGCGGAACAGGCCCGCGCCTGCGCAGTGCCACGCCGCCCCGGGGGCTGAGATTGACAGGAGCCTGAACACCCCGGGAAGGCCCCTGCTGACCCCGGCTGGGGAAGGTGCAACCCCAGATGCCCAGGCCTGCTAACCCCGAGACCCCCATCCTCCCCAAGCCGGTGCAGCGCCCCCGGCTGGTGGAAGAGAGCAAGTCCCCAGTGCAGATCCTAGTGAGAGAGGTGTAGTCAATCCAGGCGGGGAAACTGAGGCTCAGGCGGGGTTGGAGGGGCTGTGATGTCCCCAGGTGTAGGTAGAGGTAAGTAAGGATGGGGTCCCCTCCCCACTAACTTTGTCCCAGATTCTGCCTGACTCGCTGACCTTGGAAAATGTGCTCCCTCCTTGAGACAAAACTTCAGTGCTCACAGCTAAGCCAAGGATGGGTGGCTTCCCGGGGTGGGGGGGGTGCCCTGCATCTGGGGAACCTGAAGAATTGGATCAGGTAGGAACCTACACCCTGTGAGTTCTTCGGGCTTGATGGTGTTGGAAATTCTCTCCTTCCTGCTTAGCGCCTTACCCGGAGATAGAAAGTATGTGTAATTAAGAACAATAATAATTATCGGTGGTGGCGCACACCTTTAATCCCAGCACTCAGGAGGCAGAGGCAGGTGGATCTCTGTGAGTTCGAGGCCAGCCTGGTCTACAGAGTGAGTTCCAGGAAAGGCGCAAAGCTACACAGAGAAACCCTGTCTCAAAAATTTATTATAATTAATACTTAATGATTAGTAATAATAATATTATTATTGGTGGCATGTATTTAGCAATCAGCAAATGTCAGCTCAGTGCTGAGCCTTCGAAGAGTGAAACTTCTAATCCTTAAAACCTTGAGCGTTTTAAGAGAGTAGTATCTTCATAATAGATGAAAATGAAGGCCGGCGAGATGGCTCACAGGTAAAAGAGCTTGCCACACAAACCTGCCGACCTGAGCTCCATCCCCCGGCCTCACAGCGGAAGGAGAGAAATGGCTCCTAAAAATTGTTCTCTGGAAGTTCTCAGGACTTCCACACGTGTGTTGAGGCACATGCTAACCAGTACTCACACATCATCATCATCATCATCATCATTATTTAAGTAAAGGGAAATAATAATTTAGAGGAAATGAGGAGGGCTGGGATGTAGCTTAAAGTGGAATGCATGTCTAGCATGTGTGAAGTCCTGAGTTCTAATCCCCAGCCCAGAAAGAATAAGGAAGGAAAGGAAACAGGAAGAAAGGATGTTAGGTTAATTGATAGGCTTGAGAGCCCACTGGGAAGGACGGGGGAGGAAGTTTAGCTGGTAGAGGGCTTAACTAGCACAGAGGAAGCCATAGGGATTCCATTTTAAAGCATGTTGGATAGAGAGTTTGAGTATGTGATACTGTCTCATATATATATATGTGTGTGTGTGTGTGTGTATATATATATATATATATATATATCATATATTTACAGAATCTAATGTGAGAGTCTCCTTTTTCTTCCCCCCACCCCCGTCTGCTTTTGAGATAGGGCCTCATTATATAGCCCTGGCTAGCCCAGAACTGGTTATGTAGACCAGGCTACCCTCTACCTCTTGAGTGCTGGAATTAAAGGCATGTGCCATCATGCCAGACAGTGAACATTTCTGATCTTATAGCCTGTTTGTTTTTAAAACCAAGTCTGGAATTTACTATGTATCGGAGGATGACCATAATCTTCTGAAACACTTCCCTCACCTCCATATTGTCACCAGGCCTGGTTTATGTGTTGCTGGGGGTGGAACCCAGGGCCTCCTGCGTGCTAGGTGAGCAGTCCACCACCTGGGCTGCATCCTGGCCAGAGTCCTGACTCTTAAACACTCACTTAGAAGGGTGTCATCAGCAACTACACAAGCCTGGAGAGCCCCAGACCCAGCCTGGTACTGTGTGACGAAACGTTTCTGGGGGAGATGCAACGCACACATGTCCACTCACCCCAGAGAGGGAGCCAGCTCTCAACAGACCAAAGTACGGATACCGCCAAAGTCCAGTTTGGTGAACCGGTGGGTTTTATTGGGGTTACTTACCAGAATATGTGTTGGAGAGGGGTCACTTATAGGAGCAGAAAAGACTCAAAGACAGCTGCATCACCAGAGCCCACCTCTGCATGAGTGACAGCTCCCAGAGCTGGGAACCTGGAGCACAGGGCACAGCCTGCACGCAGCTCAGCGTGTTGGAGGGCGTCCTTCCCAGGTGCCTCAGTTGGTCTACACCTCTTGCAGGCACCTCGTCTGGTGTCCGACTCTCCTTTTCCACTTGGCCTGT
>NC_081416.1:170067613-170212613 GCF_949786415.1 Peromyscus eremicus | reverse complement strand
ACAGACCTGGAAGTGTTGGGAGGTTGAGGCAGGAGGCTACAAGTTTAGGACTAGCCTGTCCATTGTGCAGGCCCTGTATTTGTGGGCCTTATTTCTAAGCCTACCAACCAGCAGACTGGCTTCTGTCAGTCACTCCCCAAGAGTTCCTCAACAAGTCTGGTTTTCATGAATCCTCCACCCTCTACAGTCATTTGGAGCAAGCCATGGCGCTCGGCCAGAGGAGGCGGATCGCTCAGGCCCCCTTCCTCCACCTTTTCTACATCTTGGTCCCACTGAGGGACTCCAGTTTCTACGCTTATTCCCCAAACGCTACCATTCACCTGCCCTCCCTGAAACATGATCTTCCAGAGGTGTTTGAAATGGGGCCTTACAGACATTGTGTGTGTGTGTGTGTGTGTGTGTGTGTGTGTGTGTGTGTGTGAGTGTTTTGAGACAAGGTCTCAATATGTAGGCCTGTCTGGCCTGGAACTTCCCCTAATCTTCCTGGCTTTGCTCTCCAAGTACTGGGATCCAGATGTGTGCCGCCACACCTGGCTGTGCCAAGCACTTTGTAAACATTTTCCGTATCAAGTTGTTTATGGCTGGCGAGTCTCATGAGTGGGTACCATCGCACCCCCTTCTCTAGGGAGAACATTGAAACAGGGTCTCATTCTAGGCTGGAATTCATTATGATTTATGTTGGCCCTCCTGCCTCGGCGTGGGTGCTGGGAGCTGGGATTATAGGCATGAGGCAAATCCCTTGGCCATATCACCCCACTTAACAAACGGCAGAGACAGAGCATAGAGACCGATGCTCCTGCTGCTAGGAGCGGGGAGAGGGGTCACACAGTCCAAGACCATGGGCACTGACCCCGTTGTGGGTGTGACAGTTGGTGTGTTTCTAGTCCATCAAAGCTCTGGAGACAAGCTTACAGCAGACAGACCCCCAGAACTTGTGACACTTTTGCAGACACTCAGGTCAAAGCAATTACTGTGTGTAGGGCACTATCTTGGTACAGGCTTATCATTCTAGCATTTGGGAGACCAAGGCAGGGGGATTAGGAATTTAAAGGCAGCCTGGACTATATAAGAAGACCTTGTCTTAAAAAAAAAAAAAAGACAAAGACAAGGGACTAGGCGTGTGTTTCCATTGGTAGAGTGCTTGCCCCGCAGGTATGAAGCCCTGGGTGTGGTCCCTGGTACAGTGTAAGCTGGGCACAGGGGTACATGTCTGTAATCAGCACTCAGAAGGTGGAGGCAGAGAACTGGAGTCTGAGGGTTTCCTCAGCTATATATTGTTTGAAGTAGTCTGCACAAGATGAGATCCAGCCAAAAAAGAAAACAAATTGCGTTCAATGCGCAGAGGGAATTCTCAGTACTGGGATTTGAACCCACGGCCTCGTGCATGCTAAGCAAGCAGCTCTAAGCAAGCCTCTCTATGAGCTACAACCCCAGGGGATCTCTGAATGGATTGTCTGAACACACACAGTTGTAAACACCACTGGAGGTGAAGCCACCCACAGACACTTGCACATTCTCGGCTTCACAGATCACCTGGGGAGACACCACACACACACACACACACACACACACACACACACACCTACACCTACACGATCAACTGGGCTACAAACACTTCCCCCGACACACACACACACACACACACACACACACACACACACGCCACTCACCTAGAAAAACATGGCTTTCTCTCACACACACAACAGTGGTCCCCGGGAACCTGCTGTCTATCACACAGCTGGGCACTGTCCCCAGAACTCACTCCACCCTGCCTCTCTTTGCTCAGAGATTCGGCCCAGCCCTGGTCACATGAAGCGGCGGGCGGCATGGGGGGCCCCGGGAGGAGGTGTGCTGGGCCAGTGGGTAGACCCTCCCAGTTCGTGGATGGTTTCTCCGACAGAGCCGGGATGCTTCAGACTGGTGACAGAGGCGGTGGAGGAGACAGGTAGGCAAGAAACCCACGGGGGAGGGAGGGAGGAGAGGTCCGGGCTGTGTGTGGCCCTGGGTGTGTGCGTGTGTACAGGTCGTGCACACGGAGCAACCGTCTCCCCGGTGGGGGGGATCCCCCTGCCCCAGCACTGCACCCGGAAACCTGGAGTCTGAGGTCACAGTGACAAGTCTGAGAAGAGCCACCTCGCTTGTTTTTGTGTGTTATGGTTTGGAGGAAGGAGACAGTCAACTGCGCGGGAGGCTCTGGACAGACGGGCACTCCGGGGAGGAGGGGGCGCAGACGGCGGTAATTTAGGGACCCAGATGTCCCCTCGCTGCCATCCCCGGGTCGGGGCCCGTCTGCCCCGGCCAGCCCTGGTTGCGGCGCGCGGTCGTGCTGCCTGGCCGGGGACAAACAACCTTCCCGTCGCTAGGCAACGGCGTGCCACAGGCCGCCGCGTCACCGCGTCTGCGCGGGCGGGGGGGGGGGGGAGGGCGCGCAGAGTCGCCGGCGGCGCCGCGGTTTGTTGACATTGCTAGGCAACCGCCGCGGCGCTGCTAGGGCAACGCCGGACGGCTGTTCCAGTCTTAAAGGGGCCGGCGCCGGTCCTGGGTCCCGCGAGGAGACCCCGGGAGCCGCAGGCCGAGAAAAACAGTTCTTTCCAGACCACGGGGACAGTCAGTGGGTCTGGAGGCTGGGTTAGGAGCTCGCGCGCTCTCGAAGCGGAAAGCGAACACCGGGCCGCAGCTGTAGATACTTCAACCCAAGTATTTGAGATCTTGGTGCTTGTTGATGGCATCTGTGGGCAGGTTCGCTCGCAGCAGGTGCGCAAGGCGTGTACGTGGCGGTGAGGAAAAGAACAACAAAAAACTGGATTCCAGTACCCGCTCTGTGACTTTGACCTGTGAGTCCCTTTCCTTCCTGGGGGTGGGGTTGGTAACATCTCTCACCGCGAGACCTGTGACCTCTCTAAATTCTCTAAGGTGTGTCGTGGGTAGTGAGTACCATGGGCAGCCTAGATGGCCAGTGGGCGGAGGCGCTTGCCGCCAAGCCTGTGGAAATGACTTCAATCCCTGGGACCTACATGGTGGAAGGAGAGAATCAACTCCCCGCAAGTTGTCCTCTGACCTCTACACGCACCCTGGCACCTGCACCTCCTACCCTACATAATAAACAAATAAATCTTAATACAAAAATAACCTGGGTTCTGTCCCTACCTCACTGATTTTATGATAAGTGAATGAGTGAAGGAGATGGTTCAGTGGGCAGAGGCGCTTGCCGCTAAGCCTGACAGCCTGAGTTCGATCCCCGGGACCTACAGGTGAAAAGAGAGAACCGACTCCTGTAGGTTGTTCTCTGACCTCTACACACAGGCCATAGCATGCATATTCACCCCACACACAACATTAATAAAAATATGCAATAAGTGGAGAATTAGAACGAACTGTACTTCATGCAGTATGGCATAGGAAATATCCAGGAGTGTTGCATATTAGTGATTTTTTAAAAAAATATTTCTTGGTTTACTAATTTTATGTATATGAATTTGCACCACCTGAGTGCCTGGGAGTTACAGGTGGTTGTGAGCCTGTAACTGGGTGTTGGGAATCGAACCCAGGTCATCTGCAAGAGCAACAGCTGCTCATAACCACTGAACCATCTCTCCAGCCCCTATTAGTGATGTTTTTATTTTGTTCCGCTGACTGGCAGATGGGGCTGAAATCCTTGCCCTATTAATATTAAATCCTGACTGTGTGACCCCCAAGCAAGTGTCTTGCCCTCTCTGACCCTACTCGCTTCTCTATGAAACCTATGATGTCTCTGTGTCACAGAGTCACTTCCGGGTAACGGTCCTGAGTGGGGCTTCCCCTCCTTGGGCCTGTCAGGTCACTGTCCCATGTCTGTGTCATGACTCACCGCGCTATGTTATGTAAATGCTCGGGTTCTGCATGCAGGGCAGGTTATGTAAACGATGTCTTTCGTACATCCTACATCGGCGGCCTGGAGAAGAGAACCCGGTCCCCTGAGATCGCCAACCCGTGGCAATGGCTGTGTCTAGCAAGCATGGGCCATGTGTATGCACACTGTTGGAAGAGCATGCACCCCTCCTGGGGAGGCCTTCTGTATCACTAATCATCTCTCTGCCTTTCTCAGTCACGGGCTTACTTTTAAAGTTCATTTATGTTTTGTGTGTGTGTGTGTGTGTGTGTGTGTGTGTGTGTGTGTGATACTTGTCCAAAAGCCAAGTCCTGATGCCACAATAGTAGGATAGGTTCCACAAAGACATGTGGGTGTAAGCAATAGTTCATTCCACTGCAGCTAGGTGAGGAGGTGCAAGCCTGTCATCCCGGGAGGCTGAGGCAGGAGGATTAGAAGTTTGAGGCCTGCCTGGGCTTTACAGTGAATTCAAGACCAACCTCAGTGACTAGGCCAAACATGTGTTTCAAAATAAAAATGAGAATTGGGAATGTAGCTCAGTGGTAGGGCCCCTGCCTAGACTCCCCCAGTGAAGGGCTGGGGGTGCGGCTCAGTGGTGGAGCCCCTGCCTAGAATCCCCCAGTGAGGGGCTGGGGGTGTGGCTTAGTGGTAGAGCCCCTGCCTAGAATCCCCCAGTGAGGGGCTAGGGGTGTGGCTTAGGCTTTGAGCGCTTTCTTAACCCATAGAAAGCTCTCGATTCCATCCCTAGCACAGACAAACAGAAGTGACAGGTACACAACTTTTGTTTTCACGCCATCAGAAAATGCATCTCCAAGAGCCCAGGGCCACGTCTCTGTATACACACGTGTGACTAAGTTTAGCAGGTTGCTGCAGGAAGTGTGGGGTGTGCCTAGTTTAGGACCTTGATTGATTGTGGAAGGCTGTGGGTCCTCCCCTTGGCATGTGCCAGCCTGCCTGTAAGCAAGTGGCCCAAGTTGGCACAGGTGATGGTCTGACAACCCCAGCACCAGTCAGGCAGCATTCTCCCTGCTGGGCCCCGACAACGCCCTGCTGGGTGTGGTTATCATGAGAACCTGGCCCAGAGCTCTGGACAGCCCACATGGAGGGTACAGCACCGGCTGTAGATCTGGGCGCCGACAGCGTTTGTTATGTCTCGGTGCCTGAGCTTGGGGGAGCCTGTGTGAGGTGCATGACGTTTGGGGAACCTTAATTTCTGCATATAGCATTCCTTTGAAAGATTTGCGTTTTCAGCTTTCTCTGTTCATGGATGTTTTGCCTGCATGTATGTCTGTCTGTGCACCACATACATGCCAGGTGCCTGGTGCCTTCGGAGGCCAGAAGGGAACATAGGGACCCCTGGAATTGTAGCTGGAGATGTTTTTTTTTTTTTTTTTTTTTTTTTTTTGAGACAGGGTTTCTCTGTGTAGCTTTGCGCCTTTTCCTGGATCTCGCTCTGTAGACCAGGCTGGCCTTGAACTCACAAAGATCCACCTGCCTCTGCCTCCCGAGTGCTGGGATTAAAGGCGTGCGCCACCACCGCCCGGCTGGAGATGGTTTTAAGCCACCCTGTGGGTCCTGGAGATCCAACCCAGGTCCTCTGCATGCACAGCCAATGCTCTGAACTGCTGAGCCATCTCTCCAGCCCCTAAGATTTATTTTTATTTTATTTTATTTTATTTTATTTTGTGTGTGTGTTTGTGTGTGTGTGTGTGTGTGTGTGTGTGTGTGTGTGCTGTGTGCATGCAGGTACCTAAGGAGCCAGAAGAGAGCATCAGATACCCTGGAGCTGGTGGTTGTCGGCTGTCATAATGTGTGCTGGGAACTGAACTCAGGTCCTCTGAAAGAGCAGCCAGTGTTGTTAATCATTGAGCCATCTCCCCAGACCCCCTCCCTTTTAAAAATGGTTTTTTTTAAAGTGGAGTATTAGTGTATGTGTTTATGCATGTGTGCATGTGATGTGTGCGCGCATGTGATGTGTGTGCGCATGTGATGTGTGTGCGCATGTGATGTGTGTGTGTGCATGTGATGTGTGTGTGCATGTGATGTGTGTGTGCATGTGATGTGTGTGTGCATGTGATTGGGTGCACATGTGATGTGTGTGTGCATGTGATGTGTGTGCGCATGTGATGTGTGTGTGCATGCGATGTGTGTGCGCATGCGATGTGTGTGCGCATGCGATGTGTGTGTGCATGCGATGTGTGTGCGCATGTGATGTGTGTGCGCATTATGTGATGTGTGTGCGCATGTGATGTGTGTGTGTGCATGTGATGTGTGTGTGCATGTGATGTGTGTGCATGTGATTGTGTGCGCATGTGATGTGTGTGCGCATGTGATGTGTGTGCGCATGTGATGTGTGTGTGCATGTGATTGTGTGCACAGGTGCAGGAAGTGTATTTGGGGAATTTCCTGTCATAGCAAATGTGGAGACCAGAGGGCACATTTGTATAATCTCTTTTGTCCCTCCACCTTTATGTGGTCCCCAGAATCGAACCCAGGTCACCAGGCCTGCCCAACAGGTGCCTTTACCCACTAAGCCACCTCACAGGCTCCAATAATGACGCCCGTGGGGACCGGATGAACACCATCTGACATAATGATGACTGCTGCTCTCCGCTGAGAACTTGCCAGGAATGTGGCCATCAGCAAATTCTGCAGCTCAAAGTTCAGACGCCTTCAGAGTCTTTTCTTTCTTTCTTTCTTTCTTTCTTTCTTTCTTTCTTTCTTTCTTTCTTTCTTTCTTTCTGTCAGTGTTCGACGGGGTCTTCGCCATGTCACCCCGTGTGGCACTCTTCCCTCTGCCTCCCAAGTGCTGGAGTCACAGATGCTGACCACCATGCCTGACAACCCGGGGATGCTGATCTCTGTTACCACCTGGTCCAAGATGATATAATCGCTGTGTGGACCTTTGCTCTCCCTGGCTGGTCTCTTTGCCTCCACCCTGCCGTCGCCTGTACACACATAGCCAGCTGGGTCCCATTAAAACCCACAACCAGACCATGTAGTTCTTTGTTTGTTTGGGACAGGGTCTCCTGTAGCCCAGGGTGGCCTTGAACTCTTTGTGTTGCCGAAGATGACTTTAAACTCTTCATTCTTCTGCTCTGCCTTCCTAGTGCTGGGTTATAAATACGTGCCACCATTCTGGTCACCTGTAGCACTTAGCCCAAAACTTTCTCAGTGTTCTGTACTAGGTAAAAGTCAAAGCTTCACCATGGCCTGCAGAACAGGCCTGTCCTGTCTGTCACTCCTTCCTCTAGTTCCCTCTGCTATGCTGACCTCCTCCCTATTCCTGCAAGCTCTCTGCACTTGCTAGGCTCCCCTAGACCATTTTAGGGCTTTCCAAACACCACAGAAGCCACACCCCAGCCCCTCACTGCAGGACTCTAGGCTGGGGCTCTACCACTGAGCCACAAACCCAGCCCCTCACTGGGGGATTCTAGGCAGGGACTCCACCACTGAGCCACACCCCAGCCCCTCACTGGGGGATTCTAGGCAAGGGCTCTATTTTTGAGCTAAGCCCCTTACCGCTATACACCTGCATTTCCTCTGAATCGTACAAACTCTGTCCAGATGTCTACAGGCCCCACCCCTGACAAATCCCATTTTTACTGAAACATTCATTACCTTCTTACTTAGGCCTTCCTTTAAAAAGTACTTTTGATTACATTTAAAAAAATTTTTTTAGATTTATTTATTTATTATGTATACAGCATGTATGACCGCAGGTCAGAAGAGGGCACCAGATCTCATTACAGATGGTTGTGAGCCACCAAGTGGTTGCTGGGAATTGAACTCAGGACCTCTGGAAGAACAGTCAGTGCTCTTAACCGCTGAGCCATCTCTCCAGTCCTCACATTTTAAAATTTTTTTTTTTATTTTACATGTTTCTGTGTGTGCTCCACAGCTCTAGTGTGGAGATCAGAGGATAACTTGCAGGAGTCAATTCTCTCCTGTCACTTTGTGGGTCGGGGGACCAAACTCAGATCGTCAGCCTTGGCAGCAGGAACCTTCTCCCTCTGAGCCATCTCCCTGGCCTTTCTTGTTCACCTCACTGACAGTTACAAACCCCAACCTTCTTGACATCCCTCATTACTTTATAATCTTTCCTATAATTTAGTCTGCTCGACTATGTTTATTTTTATCTGTCTATCTATCTATCTATCTATCTATCTATCTATCTATCTATCTATCTATCTATCTATTATTTCTGAGACAGGTTTCTCTGTGTAGCCCTGGCTATCCTAGAACTCACTCTGTGGACGGGGCTGGCTTCGAACTCACAGAGATCCACCTGCCTCTGCCTCACGAGCGAGCGCTGGGATTAAAGGCGTGCGCCGCCGCCGCCGCCCGGCTTTATTTATTACCTATTAATTTGTTGGCTAGCCCCTTCCCTGCTCATCATCACCGGGAGCACCATCATCTTTGTCGTGCCCACAGCTAGGTGCGCACGGGCCGGCCTGACCTAGCGCACGGGCCGGCCTGTAGTCCATGTTCAACAGACGCTGCATGACTCGGTTAGGCATGGTGTGTGGGGTGATCGGTGCTACCATCTTCAGGTCTCGGGAGTCCCTTGATCGTCACTACAGTGCGGTTGCCTAAGGCCTGCGTATGAAGGTCCCCGCGTTTACAGATGTGAAACTGAGATCAGGAGAGGGGAAGTCCCAGAACCAGGACTCAAGGCCCTGGCGAGCGAAGAAATAGATTATCCCGATATCGGAGGCGTCCCTGCGTGTCTTGGGGCTGCCTGTGTTTAATCGCACTATCTCGGTGTCTATTTCTGGGGCTGGTCATTGCTCTTTTCCTTATCTTTGCATCCCTGACAATTCCCAGTGGCTGAAGTCTCCGTGTCTCTGAAGGGTTTTTTATTGTTTTGTTTTGTTTTTTGTTTTTTGCTCCAGGGTCTCGAGATTTGTTTGGCCTTGTTGTGTCCCGGTGTCCCGGCCTGTGCCTGAGCCAGGACTGGGGGGATGGGGGGCAGTGCGGGATGACCCCTGTTCCCTGCGCTCTGGGCTCAGGTCCCAGCCCAGCCTCTCTGCAAGCGCCCTCCCCTGGCCCTGGCTGCCGGGTTCCCACAGGAGCCGCCCCGGGGCGGGGTTTGTTGCCTTGGAGACCAATGTTTTGCAGCTGCAAACTGGGTCTCTGGGCCACCAACCCGAGTACCTGCCTGGGAACCCGGACTCGGCGTGGGAGCACGTCGGGAGGGTTGCAGGGGCCACCTCGGGCCGGGCTGGCACCCGGTGGGTGACTTGAGAGAGGAGAGATGGGAGATCAGATTGGGGGAGGGGCAAGATAAGAACATGGGGTTCGTTTCAAGGAGACAGTCGGAATCTGGGAATAGGAGGTTAGAAAGATTTCTTCTAGGGGTCAGTTGGAGGGAAGACAGGAGGAGTTTGGAGAAAATTCAGAGATACTGGGCAATCTCGGGAAAGGGCAACTGGGAGGTCAGGGCAGTATCGGGGTGCTGAAAGAGGACGGCTGGACCAAAAAGAAGTGTGGGGTCTAGAAATTTAGGGAGATCTGGAACTACAAGAGGTAGTTGTAAGGGTAGGGACTGGGGTGCGATGGTGTAGAGGACAGATATTCGCAGGGTGTTTGCGGAGCTGAATTGTTGGGTATAGGACCGCAAGTGAAATTTGAGGGACACCAGAACCCTCCCTGGGAAGGTCACAAAGAGCCGGAAATTCGGGTGAATCAGAAAGGGGGTGCTGGCCACTTTCAGGCGCCAGGAGGCACAGCCCCTCCCCGTCCATTGTCCCCAGCCCGGCCAGGACGTCCGGCAGCGTCCCAAGGGACACGAGGACCGGTTATGTAACCTTGCCGGGCCACCGATCCGGGTTAGTCTCCTCCCTCATCCCCAAGGAAGGGCTTGGGTCGGGATCCCCGCCGATGCTCATTACGTCACTGTGGGCGGGGCACCGCCAGGCGGGAATCGCTTTTTCTTGTTCAGGCACCTCCCAGTGGAGAATCCAGGTCCTGATCCCAGGCCCAGGTGGACCCCAGGCTTCGTGATGTCCCTGTGGGAGGTACTCGTTCTCATGGCTGAGGCCATCAGCCGGGAGGGTAAACTGAGTCAGTCCCAGATCATAAACTGGTTCCCACAGAGCGCTGGTTGAGAGCCTGGTAAGAGAGAGCCTTGCCTTGTAATCCCAGCTCTCTGAAAGCTGATGCAGGAAGATTGTCAGGAGTTCAAGGCCAGCCTGGGCCAGAGAGTGAGCTCAGCCCCCATCCCACCCTCGTCTCGAAACAACAACAAATATATTGAGTGCCTGATCTGTTCCAGTTACTGCATACAGTGAGAGCTATCCAGCAGTCACCAAAATCGGGGTCCGGGAACCCAGAAACCCTTGGCTAACTCTGTCCTATCGTCACTGACTCCAGGTAGACCTCCTCCAAGTCTGGGCTGGTTCCTCAGACCCTGCTTCCACCGGCAGACCTTCCACCAGCCCTCTGAGAGACCGTTCCCTGGGGCTGAGGACAGACCACGCATCTCTCAGCTGCTGAGTTCCTGGACTTCCTCATCTCAACCCCAGGGCATGACTAGCTTATGCCCGCAGTTGCGAATCACTCTGACGTCATAGAGCTGGCTGTGCTGGCACCATAGTGTGTCCCTCTGATGTCATTTAGGAGCCTCGTTCTCTGGCTTTAAACACTTCCGGGTGCCTCAGGGACACAGGAAGGGGAGACTCGCGGTGACATCTCAGCCTCCCAAGGAGGGGTTGCTTCCATCAAAGCTCCCCACCAGAAGGATGTGGAAGATCCTCTAGTGGCCTTCCTTTGTGCCCTAATTGAAGCTTACTCTTTCTGATCATATCCACTTCCCGTGTGTGTGCATGTGTGTGTGTGTGTGTGTGTGTGTACGTGTGTGTGTGCTCAAGTGTGTACATAAGGGTGCACATGCATTTCCATGTGCACACACACACACACACACACACGTGTACATGAATGCAGAAACCAGAGCACAACATCTGGCATCATTCCTCAGGTGCCAATCTACCTTGTTTTTTGAGACGGCGTCTCTCACAAACAAACAAGGCCGGCTGGACCCCCAGCTCCAGAGGCCCACCTGTTTCTGCTGCTATAGTGATAGGATTAGAAGATGGGTTTAAAATATTTTTATTTATTTATTTCTTATTGTGTGTGTTATGCATATGAATGTTGTGCATGCCTGTATGTATACCTCGTGTGTGTGTGTGTGTGTGTGTGTGTGTGTGTGTGTGTGTGTGTGTGTGTGTGTAGTACCTAAAAAGGCCAGAAGAGGGCATCAGATCCCTGAAAAAGGAATGACAGTTGTCAACTGCTATGTGGGTACTGGGAACTCAACCCTGGTCCTCTGCAAGGCTCTCTCCATTCCCCCATGCCTGGCTTTTTATTTAATCTTACTTTTTAAAGATTTATTCATTTTTATGTGTGAGTGTTTTGCCTGTACATTTGTATGTACACCATGTGCATGATCTGTGTCCACAGAGGTTAGATGGGGGCGTCAGGTCTGCTGGAACTGGCGTTACAGATGGTTGTGAACCACCGTGTGGGTGCTGGGAATCGAACCCAGGTCCTCTGCAAGAGCAGCCAGTGCTCCTAACTGCTGAGCCATCTTTCCAGCACACATGTCTGGCATTTTAAAACATGTTCTGGGGATTGAAGTCAGGGCTTCGAGCCTGTTCAGAAAACTCCATACTCACGTCTCCACAGAGCTTCACCCCACCCCCCTCAGCCTTCTGGTCTTCAATGTGTTTGAGTCCTCCTGCCTCTGGGGTGACAGGTGAGTGCCATTACCCCTAGCTTCTACTTGAAGTTTTTTAATAGCTTTTTAAAAAGATTTATTTATGTATTATGTATATAATGTTCTGTCTGCATATATTCTTGTTCAGTGGAAGAGGGCACCAGATCTCATTACAGATGGCTGTGAGCCACCATGTGGGTGCTGGGGATTGAACTCAGGACCTCTGAAAGAACAGCCAGTGCTCTTAACCTCTGAGCCATCTCTCTAGCCCTCAACTCGAAGTTTTGAAAACCTTTCATCCCGTTAAGAGGCAGCATCCCTGTGCCTCTCCAAGGCTGCAGGCCCCTCTTTTCTTTCGAGATAAGGTCTCGTAGGAATATATCTCAGGCTGGTTGAGAACTCCTGCCTCAGCTTCCTTAGGACTGAGATTACTGGCACACTCCACACCTCCTAAGGGAGGGACTTAGCAGTAGTACCCAGTCCCTCTTGGCATGGGGCTCCAGCAAGGTCACACAGTGATAGACTTAACCCCAGGCCAGGCACGGTGAGGGCTGGGTAGATCCTACTGACTGAGACCTACAAGAGTTAGTATTGAGAAATGACAGGCCGGGTTTGAGGGGCCCAGAGGGAAGTTCAAGGTCATCCTAGGCTACAAAACCAGTTTAAGGCCATCCTGGGCTATGGAAGACCCTGTAATAGTAAAGAAAAAAAAGATAAAAGTTAAAAATGGTTGATATGCTAATTAGTCTATGCTGATCATTGTCCAATACAAGTGAAGTTTTTAAAAAAAAAAGATATAGTACCTCATGAATATGTATAAATATGACGTCAGTCAAGATAGTAAATAAGGACCTGGAGGAACTCAGTTGGTAAAGTGCTTGCCTTGCAGGAGGGAGGACCTGAGTTAACCCGCTTTAAAAACAAACAAACAAAGCCGGGCTTGGTGGTGTGTGCTTGTACAGGCAGATCCCTGGAGCTCCCTGGCCAGCCTAGTGGCAGGTTTCAGGATACTGAGAGGCCCAGTCTCAAAAGTAAAAGCCTGGCAGGGATGGCTCAGTGGTTAAGAGCATCGGCTGCTGTTCCGGAGGACCCGGGTTCAATTCCAGTCCCCACATAACGGCTCACATCCAGTTGCAGAGGGTTTCACACCCTTCTCTGACCTCCAAAGGCACTGAACACTTGGGTGTCAGCATATAGGCAGGGAAAACACCCATCCACATAAAATCTAAATAAATAAGGCTGAGGCATGACAATGGACCACCTCTGGCACTCATGCGCACACATACACACACACACACACAGAAAAAAATAGTAAAGAAAATAAGGTGTGGTGTGATTCACATTTGTAATGCTAGCACAGAGGAGGTTGAGGCAGGAGGATAGAGAGTTTAAGCCTAGCCTGGGCTGCAAAACAAGAGCTTCTTCAAGAGCTTCTTCAATCCATCCAAGAAAAAAGTAAATAAAATAGAAATGCAGGGCTGGGGAGATGGCTCAGCGATTATGACTCTTTCAGAGGACCCAGATTTGGTCCCTAGCATCCACATGGTGGCTCACAAACACTTGTAACTCCAATTCTAGGGGATATGACGCCATCCTCTGGCCTCCGGAGGGCACCCCATTGCTCCGGAGGACACCACATTGCATGTGTTGCGCATTAAACTCAATCAGTCACGCACACACATATAAAAATAATAAATACGTCCTTTAAAAAATAGAAAGTAAGCTGGCAAGTACTGAGCCAGCTAGGACTACAGAGCAAGATGCTCCCCAAAAAAGTGGGGAGTGGGGAGGCTGGGAGATGGCTCAGTTGGTCAAAGGCTTGATCATGAGTACCTGAGCCCAAGCCGAAGCACCCTTGTACACAGCAGGGTGTGGCTGCACACGGAGTTAGTCCCAGAGGCGGAGACAGAGGGTTCCTGGGGCTCTGTGGTCAGGCAGCGGTGTGGACAGTGTGGAAAGACATCGAGGAAGAAGATACGACCTTGACCTCTGGCCTCCACAGGTGTACATACACAATTAATAAGTAAGTGCATATTTAAGATATTTTTTTTTTTTTTAATTTAAGATATTTTAAAACCAATACAGAAAGAAAGAAATAACCAGGCATGCTACGCTTTAATCCCAGCATTCCGGAGGCAGAGGCAGATGGAATCTCAGTTCTACAGAGCAAGTTCCAGGCCAGTCAGGGCTACATATTTGAGACCCTGTCTAAAAAATAAACAAATATTTTTAAAAATGACACAAGCCGGGCAGTGTTGGCACACGGCTTTAAACCCAGAGACAGAGCCAGGTGGATCTGAGTTCGAGGCTAGCCTGGTCTACAAAGCGAGTTGCAGGACAGCCAGACCTTGACTCAAAAACAAACAAACAAACATAAATAGGGACCTGAGTCAGGCCCAGGGTGAGTCCCAGCTCCGGCATCTCAGGAGACCCACCCCAACACAGAAGGATGTCAGACCCTCCTCTCTCTGCGTTCAGCCCGGCTGCCTCTCGGGACCCGCGGCGGCCACGGGGCTGGGATGGACGGACAGATGCAGAGGTCGGACGGACAGATTCAGGCCCCGGCCGCGGGGGGAGCAGATCCGGGCTGGGCTGGCCGGGGTGACCGCGGGGCCGCCTCCCGGCTGCCTTCCGCTCCCCGGAAGCGCTGAGTCGTCGCTGCCTTATCAGGCGGCCGCTATTTCGGGCTCCGCTCGCAGCGCGGGGACTATTTTTAGCGGCGTTCGGGTAAAAATGGAGCCGCCGCGCGCGCGGGTGGCCGAGGCCGTGCGCGCCCGGGGAGCCGGGGACGCGCCTGAGTCACCGTCCGCAGAACCTTCCAGGAGCCTCGAGCGCGGCTAGGAGGGGGCCCTCCACGCTCGGGCATCTCGGAAGGAGCAAAGCGAGGCATGCGGGACCCCCCACCCCACCACCTCCGGGGCGGGGTGCTTGCAATGTGGCCAAGGGGCTAACTGCAAGGTAGCATCCTGCAGATTCAGCTTGTCTTTCTTTCTGTCTGCCTGCCTGTCTGTATTTCTCTGTCTCTCTCTGCCTCTCAGGGCCGCTCCCCCCCGCACCCCCGCGTGTGTGTGTGTGTGTGTGTGTGTGTGTGTGTGTGTGTGTGTGTGTGTGTGTGTCTGTTTCTGGCTCTGTCTGTCTGTCTGTCTCCCATCCCCCCCCCCCCTCTTTGAGCTAGGTTATACCAGGCTAGCCTTGAACTCACAGAGATCTACCTGTCTTGGCCTCCTTGACCCCTCCCTCCCTCGTTATCCCTTTCTCTGTCTCTCCCTCCCCCTCCTCTGCCTGTCTCTCTGTCTCTGTCTCTCTCCCTGTCTCCCTCTCCCTCCCTTTGAGATAGGGTCTCACTATGCAGGCTTAGCTGGCCTGGAACTCCCTGTGTAGACCAAGCTGGCCTTGAACTCCAAGAGATTTGCCTGCCTCTGACCTCCAAGTACTGGGATGGCTTATGCCATCAAAAGTGGCTTTTACTTTTTTTAGTGTGTGTGTGTGTGTGTGTGTGTGTGTGTGTGTGTGCCTTTACATGGGTTCCAAGAGCACCTTTACCAACACTGAGCCATCTCGATGATCCCATCATACACTTTTAAAAAGCTTATTTATTTGCCAAGCAGGGCGGTGCACACCTTTAGTCCCAGAAACCACCACCACCACCCCCCGGGGTCTTCTCAGGAAGAGAGGCAGGCAGATATCTCTAAGAAAGGCTAGCCTGGTCTACATATTGAGTTCCAGGCCAGCCAAAGCTTTGTAATGAGACCATTTTTCAACACACACACACACACACACACACACACACACACACACACACACACACGGAGAGAGAGAGAGAGAGAGAGAGAGAGAGAGAGAGGACCACCAAAAACAAGACCCCAAACCTGTTTGTTTATTATTATGCAAGGCCTTGTGGGCTATGGAGGTCATGTGGAGGTCAGAGGGCAGCTTTGTGGAGTAGGTCCCCAGGATTGAACTCCATGTTCAGACTTGGTGACAAGCACCTTCACCTGCTGAACCCTCGACATACGTTTTTACGGCTCTTCTATGTGCCAGGCTTGCCCCTGGGAATGCAGCATTGAACTTCATGCTGTTTATGGTACCGGAGATGGAAAGAACCCACCCGGTACATCATCCACAATGCATGGTAAGAGCTGCTAAGAGGCGCCCATCAGCCAGCCAGGACCACAAGGAGAAGCTCCAGGCCAGGGTCTGGCTTAAGTCTGTGTCTGTGGACATGGAGGTGATACCCCCGGTCCCCACAGACAGCCTGCCTTGTGAGGGAGTGGGCAAGCACCCAGACATGTATGGAGGATCACACAGCCTGGGCCTCACCAGGTCCCAGCTCTAATGCTGAGAATATCATGATGCTGTCCCCAGGACTCAGAGTAGTCGAGTACAGGGCTAGTTCTGGGAGGCCTTGGAGAGAAGCAGGGGATTCATCAGGAATTTCTCAGCCTTGGCTACACAACACACTGGACTAGGAAAATGTATTGGCTTACCAAATAAGTAAAAAACAGAGAGTGTGTGGGGGAGGGAGAAAAAGAGAAACAAGTGAATATCACTTCAATCACAGCTTGATGCCATGAAGCTGTGTCTACATTTCCATATTTCTCTGTGATTCCCCCAAGGCAGGCTCTCCATATTACTTACTTATTCATTTATTTATTATTGCATGTTCTTGTGCATGATGAGGAGGTACAGGTGTCACATGTGTGTGGTGGTCAGGGGACAGCTTTGTGGAGTTGCTCCTCCTTTTCCTTTCCCTCTCCCTCTCTCTCTCTCTCTCTCTCTCTCTCTCTCTTTTTTTTTTTGAGACAGGGTTTCTCTGTGTAGCCTGGCTGTCCTGGAACTCACTCTGTAGCCCAGGCTGGCCTCAAACTCACAGAGACCCACCTGTATCTGCCTCCCGAGTGCTGGGATTAAAGGCATGCACCACCACCACCTGGCGAGTATTGGATTGTTTTGAGCCGCCACGTCAGTGCTGGGGATCTGTCTTAGTTACTGCTCTGTCCCTGTGTTGAAACACCATAACCAAGGCAACATGTAGAAGGAAGCCTTTAATTGGGGGCTTGCTTACAGCTTCAGAGGGTGAGAGCCCATGACCATCATGCCAGGGAGTGTGGTGGCAGACAGGCATGGCATTGGAGCAGAAGCTAAGAGCTCACATCTGATCCAGAGAGTTGTAGGTAGAGAGCAAGCCAGGCTTGCCTTGGGCCTTTGAACCTCAAATCCACCCCAGTGATAACACCTCCTCCAACAAAGCCCACCCCAGGGACACACCTCCTCCAACAAAGCCCACCCCAGAGACACACCTCCTCCAACAAAGCCCACCCCAGTGATAACACCTCCTCCAACAAAGCCCACCCCAGTGATAACACCTCCTCCAACAAAGCCCACCCCAGGGACACACCTCCTCCAACAAAGCCCACCCCAGGGACACACCTCCTCCAACAAAGCCCACCCCAGTGACACACCTCCTCCAACAAAGCCCACCCCAGGGACACACCTCCTCCAACAAAGCCCACCCCAGTGATAACACCTCCTCCAACAAAGCCCACCCCAGTGACACACCTCCTCCAACAAAGCCCACCCCAGTGACACACCTCCTCCAACAAAGCCCACCCCAGGGACACACCTCCTCCAACAAAGCCCACCCCAGTGATAACACCTCCTCCAACAAAGCCCACCCCAGTGATAACACCTCCTCCAACAAAGCCCACCCCAGGGACACACCTCCTCCAACAAAGCCCACCCCAGGGACACCTCCTCCAACAAAGACCACCCCAGGGACACACCTCCTCCAACAAAGCCACGCCTCCTAATTCTTCTCAAACAGTTCCACTAACTAGAAACCAAAGATTCAAATATATGTTCTTTTTGTTTGCTTGTTTATTTCCCAGACAGGTAGTCTCTGTGTAACCTTACTCGGACTGTCCTGGATCTCACTCTGTAGAACAGGCTGGCCTGAAACTCACAGAGATCTGCCTGCTTCTGCCTCCCGAGTGCTGGGACTAAAGGCGTGCACCACCACCGCCCACCACCGCCCACCACCACCAGTCCACCGCCAGTATTCTTAACGATGACTGTGAACTTCTAATCCTCCCGCTTCCATCTCCCAAGTGATGGCAGAACCGGTTTGTACCAATTAGTGCTGGAGATTGAACCCAGGTCTTCACGGTTGCTAGGCAAGGACTCTATCCACTGAGCCACATTCCTCAACCCTTATTTCATCGTTAATGTTATTTTAGCAAAGAGTTCACTATGCTCTCCAAGCGGGCGCCTAGGATCCAAGCCTCCTGCCTCAGCCACCATTCATTGGCCCCCAACAGGGTCACATGTGGCCAGAGGACTGGGCTGGGCCTGGATGGGGCGAATTCTCCTGAAAAGAGATAGACTCAACCTAACCCCTGTGAGCTGAGGTTTGGAACGGGAGCCTTTCCCGACGATGCTAACAGAAGGCAGCCTGAGCATCAGCGCCCGCCCATGTGGCCGGGAGCAGGGGGAGGCGGACAGGTTTCCTCCCGTGTTAAATGTGTGAGAACAAACAGTACCTTCCCTTCTAGGGTTGGGGTGAACATTTGCAGCGGAGGCATTCCATTCAGCCCACAGTTTGGCACCGACGGGTGCTGGGTGACAGGCGGCTGCCACTTTAAAAATCAGCCACCTCTGCTGCTCCGGAGAGGTGCCTACAAGCCGGGAGGTCATGAGCTCCCCGGCTCAGGAGGGAACCAAGCCGAAGCTGAGCAAACCTGAGACGGAAGCTCACATACTCTTCCACAGTCTGCCGCTGCCGCCACCGCCGCGCCCTCCTCTGTCTCCCTCCAGGGGGATGTGATGGGGGAAGCCGGAGGTTTCAGACTGTCTCTGTTACCTGCCATGGCTCGCAACAAGGCCTGCCTGGTCTACTCTCCCCAACCGTTCCATCAATTCCTTTATTCATTGGTTTCATTTATTTTGATGTGGTCAAGGGTGGCTTTGAACTTGCCAGCCGTTGGAGGGATGGCCTTGAATAACTGAGCTTCCTGTTTCTTCCTCCTCCAGAGTGATAGGACCACGGGTGTGCACTGCTCCCCTGGGTTTCAGTTTCACTAGTCACTTACTTCCTTTTGAGACAGGGTCTGGGTAAGTCAACCAGACTGCTCTTGAACTCACAGAGAGCTGCTGGCCTCTGGCTCCCTAGTTCTGGGGTTTTTTAAATTTTTTTCTTCCTTCCTTTCTTTCTTTCTTCCTTTCTTTCTTTCTTTCTTTCCTTCTTTCTTTCTTTCTTTGTTATGGTGTTTGGGGTGGAACTCAGAGCTTTCAGCAAGATAGGCATTGAGCCACGCCCCCAGCCCCTCGCTGGTGATTTGATTAGTTTGCTAGAGAGGTTGTGATCCTTGTTCTTCGGTGTGATTCCTTCTTTGAGTTTTCTCAAAGCCTCCTCTACTGCTGAATCCCCAATGAGTACCAAGTCACACTGAGCAAGCATATAAGGAGCATCAGGAATAACCAACATCGGGGGAGTCTAGGCAGGGGCTCTACCACTGAGCCACACCCCAGCCCCTCACTGGGGGAGTCTAGGCAGGGGCTCTACCACTGAGCCACACCCCAGCCCCTCACTGGGGGATTCTAGGCAGGGGCTCTACCACTGAGCCACACCCCAGCCCCTCACTGGGGGATTCTAGGCAGGGGCTCTACCACTCAGCTATACCTCCTGGGGTCTCAGCATTGTTTTTTTTTTGTTGTTGTTGTTGTTGTTGTTTTTTTTTTTTTTGGTTGGTTTTTTGGTTTTTCGAGACAGGGTTTCTCTGTGTAGCTTTGCTCCTTTCCTGGATCTCGCTCTGTAGACCAGGCTGGCCTCAAACTCACAAAGATCCGCCTGCCTCTGCCTCCCGAGTGCTGGGATTAAAGGCGTGCGCCACTACCGCCTGGCAGTCTCAGCATTGTTAGTTTTTATAACATTCTCAACATATCACATTTGTTAATGTGACTTAATAAAAATTAAGCTGTACCCAGTTCTCAGGAGCTTGAGAGATGGTTGATTGCCCCCGTTCCTGCCTAACTTGATCTACACAGCCAGCCCCTGTTTTGGGCAGGGGTGGGTGTGTGTGGAGGGGAAGCAAAGCAAATTAAAACCTCAGACTCTGGCGGCGAGATGACTGGGCAGGGAAAGGTGCTTGCCTCAAGCCTGACAACCGGAGCTGGATCCCAGGAACCCTTGTAAACATGGGAGAGAATGACCCCATGAAGTCCTCTTCTGACCCTCGTGTGTGCTGCGGCATGCATGTGCCCCACTCCCTCCGAAGAACAAGTAAATTGTCAAGAAACCCCAACACTCTGGGCTGCAGAGATGGCTCAGAGGTTAAGAGCACTGACTGCTCTTCCAGAGGTCCTGAGTTCAATTCCCTGCACCCACATGGTGGCTCACAGCCATCTGTAATGAGATCTGGCGCCCTCTTCTGGAGTGCAGGCATGCAGAAAGAATACTATATACATAGCAAATATTATTAAAAAATAAAAGAAACCCCAACACTCTAGCCAAGTATGGTGGCTCCCACTTATAACCTCATCTCTTGGGAAACTGAGGCAGGTGTGTTGCTGAAATTTTTTGGGAGAGGGTTTGGTTTTTTTCCTGGGCTAGCCTGGCCTATATAGGGAGGCCCTGCTGCAAAACAAAACACAGCCATACTTGATGTCCCATGGCGGTCATCCCAGCCAGGCTGTGAGGCAGGAGGACCAAGAGTGAAGACCAGCCTGAGGTACAAAGAGACCCCATCCCTAATGAATGAATGAATAAATTTAAATTAAATACAAAAAAGTCACTAGGCCAGCAAGACTGCTCGGTGGGTGAGGACACTTGCTACCAAGCCTGATGACCTGGCTTCGATCTCCAGGACCACACGGTGGAGGAAAGAGAAAAACGTTCATTCCTGAATGTTGTTCTTTGACCTCCGTATGAATAGTGTGCACATGTTCCCCTTCCAAATAAATGTAAGAGAAATCGCAAACATAAGTAATAATAATTATTATAAAACAACAAAACAGCCACATTTTGGTCAACGGCCTCCACGTGTGACAAGCATGTCAGAAGCTGTGGCCTAATGTTACGACTGACAGAAGACCACAGTGCTCTACTAAGACCAGCCCTGGAGCTGCCCAGCTGTGACCTTAAAACCCTCTGAGCCTTAGTTTATTTATCTACAAAATCAGAAGTCCCAGGCTGGGATGAGGGCCAGTGGACAGAGTGCTCGCCTAGCATGTGAGAAGCCCTGGGTCCTATCCCTGTCCCCATCCCCAGCACTGCACAACCAGATGTGGTGAGCATGCGCAAAGCCCTGGGTCTCATCCCAGTCCCCGTCCCCAGCATTGCAGAGCCAGATGTGGTGAGCATGCGCAAAGCCCTGGGTCTCATCCCAGTCCCCGTCCCCAGCATTGCAGAACCAGATGTGGTGAGCATGCGCAAAGCCCTGGGTCTCATCCCAGTCCCCATCCCCAGCACTGCACAACCAGATGTGAGCATGCTCAAAGCCCTGGGTCCCGTCCCAGTCCCCGTCCCCGTCCCCAGCACTGCAGAACCAGATGTGGTGAGCATGCGCAAAGCCCTGGGTCTCATCCCAGTGCCAGTCCCCAGCACTGCAGAACCAGATGTGGTGAGCATGCGCAAAGCCCTGGGTCCCGTCCCTGTCCCCAGCATTGCACAACCAGATTTGGTGGTTGAATTATATCTTCCCAGCATTGGGGAAGTGAAGGCAGGAGGATCAGGAGTTGATAATCATCTTCAGCTGCATAGTAAGTTTGAGGCTAGACTGGTTTATGTTAGACACTGGGGAGAGAAAAGGGGGGAGAGAGAGAGGGAGAGAAAGAGAAAGAGAGAGAGGGCGAGAGAGGGAGGGAGAGAGGAGAAGCTGGACTAGCGAAATGTCCCAGTGGCAAAGATGTTCGCCATGCGAGCCAGGCAACCTGGGTTCTACCCTTGGAACCCGTGTAGAGATGGAGGGTGAGAACTGACTCCACAAACTTGTTCTCTGACCTCCATCCCTGTATCATTTGCACACACACACACACACACACACACACACACACACACACACGAAAGAAAAAGAATTAAAAAAAGAAAGAAAGAAATCGAGCCAGGTGTGATGGTGCGCAGCACACACCTTTAATCCCAGCACTTGGGCAGCAGAGAGAGGCGGATCTCTGTGAGTTCAAGGCTAACCTGAGTTATATAGTGAGTTCCAGGCTGGCTTGGGCTACACAGAGAGACTTGGTCTCAACTAGATAAAGAAAAAAAGTGGTTAATTCAAGGAACGTGTAATCTCATTAACATCATAATGGTAAACAAATTTCATGTTAACCTGTGTTGTACAGTTTAATATTCTTCAGAGTATTTAATTTTTATTAATTAAATTCTAATTAATTAAATATTCTTCAGAAGTTAGTAAGAAGGTGTCACTGTTTCTGATGTTTTTTGTTTTGTTTTGTTTTTGTTTGTTTGTTTGTTTGTTTGTTGTTTTTCGAGACAGGGTTTCTCTGTGTAGCTTTGAGCCTTTCCTGGAACTCGCTTTGGAGACTAGGCTGGCCTTGAACTCACAGAGATCCGCCTGGCTCTGCCTCCTGAGTGCTGGGGTTAAAGGCGTGAGCCACCACCGTCCGGCTGTTTCTGATGTTTTAATTAATTCATTTTTGTGTTTTATGTGCATTGGTGTTGGGTCCCCTGGAACTGGAGTTACAGATAGTTGTGAACTGCCTTGTGGGTGCTGAGAACTGAACCTGGGTCCTCTGGAAGAGCAGTCAGCACTCTTAACCACGGAGCCATCTCTCTAGCCCCTGTTTTTGATGTTTTTAACATGCTATAGATCTAACCAAGGTCATAGTACTCTTTACTTGTTTCCTTATTTACCTGTCTGTTTTTGAGACGGTTTCATGTCGCTCAGGCTGGCTTCCAACTCTCTGAGTAGCCCCAGACCCCAGGTGACCTTGGGCTCTTGATCTTTCAGCTTCCACCTCTTGTGTGCTGGGATAACAGGTCTGAACCAGCATGCAAGGTTTATGCAGTGATGGGGGATGGAACCCAGGACGTCGTCGATGCTAGGCAAATGCCCTACCAACAGAACTAGTCTACCGCCATTATTTTACTTTATTAAGACAAAGCCTTGCTGAGTAGCCCAGCTGGCCTCTAACCTTTCATCCCCTGGCTTCAGCCCCTGGAGGGCTGACATCTGGGTTTGGGCCTCCACATGCATTTTAGCATTGTTAAATTGTTACAAGTTGCCATCTGGTTGGGCTTCAGTGAGACATCAGCCCTCTCCCTCACATTTACTTCCCTGTCTGGTCTTCTGTGATTCCCTGCAGGCTCCATTAACCTCGGGGGAAAATACAATAAAATCTGCCAAGTGTCCACATGTGGTTACAGCAGTCATTTCGATGTCCTGAAAGGCCAG
Organism: Peromyscus eremicus; assembly: GCF_949786415.1. Classification (NCBI taxonomy): domain Eukaryota; kingdom Metazoa; phylum Chordata; class Mammalia; order Rodentia; family Cricetidae; genus Peromyscus; species Peromyscus eremicus. The sequence continues at coordinate 170,189,620 of NC_081416.1, read as the reverse complement.
GGGGCCCCTGAAGGGTCATCACACCTCTCTTGGGCTCCCTAAGGCCCTGATGCTGGGGCCGGCATCACCTCAGGACCAGGTTGCCCAGGTTGCCCAGGTGTAGGCGGCACAGTGTGGCACTGTCAGCCTAGCTGAGCTTCCCCCAATAAGCATCACTGCAGTGTGCCCTTCCTGGGGCTCTAACGAGGCTCCCAGGCCATACCTGCCCGTAGCACCTGCTTCCAGAACAGAAAGCAAGCTGCTGTTGGATACATTTTCTCTTCTTGCCAAACACTTTTTAATCCTTGCTAATCAGCTAAATCGAATCTATATTTAGCTCTGTCTTGGCTACCCTGGGTACCACTCATTTATCCCAGGCCAGTAGGTCACAGGGGGACAGCGCTATGAAGTAAGTGGATGAGTTCTCACGTCTTTGGAAGCAGGGACAAGCATTTCAGGCAGAGGGAACAGGAGGGACTGGGTGAGGGGTGGGGGAGTACAGGAGACATGTTATGGAATGATGGCTGGCTGTGGTCAATGAGTCCGTGCCTCCCTCTCTAAAACATTTCAGTACTCTCTTCCTGGTGAGAAGCGGGTGTGCATACCTCGTCCGATTCCTTTGGTGGAAGTCCTACCCCTAATCCAACTGCAGTGTCCCAAGCTACAGACATCTTTTGCCGTGTATCTGCTATCCATCCACCTGTCCCAGGGGACACACTGGGATGGCCCAGTAGAAGAGGTGTCCATGAAGGCGCGGTGGGGTCGGGTCCGGCATATTCCACTGTCCCCCATCCCGGGGCCTCCACTCCGGGCCGGGTGAGTCAGCCCCGGGCGGCTCCCGCGTCATCCCGGCCTCTCTGCTCCACGCTATTTCGGGCTCCGGGCGCTATAAATAGAGGTTCTCACAGCCTAGGCGAGCCGCCCCCCTCTCTGCTCAGGCCCCCTGCGTCCCCAGCCCGCCGCGATCGCCGTCACCACGGCTAAGTTTAGAGGCGGGTGGGGACGCCGGCCTGGTCACCGCGCGCCCCCCACCCTCACCTCCCCACCGCCGAGGGCGGAACCTTTGAGGGTCTCCAGCTGTCCAGTTACTTTTTGGTCCAAGCCCCCAATTCTCCACCCCTTCTGTAGTCCAGAGGAGACCCCCAAGTTGATACAAGAGGTGGAAGCTCAGGAGGAGATCTGGACCGGGATGCTGAGTGAGGAAAGTGGGATCCTTTGAACTCAAAGCCCCAGGAGTGGGAGGTTCTGGATCTGGGCATGCAGGGCTCGGTGCAGAAACTGAACACAGAAAGCAAACTTCGGGATGATGAAGAACTAGGAGCAACTTTTCCCGCCCTTGACTAATGCAAACGACTCCAAGTCACAGCCGTGGGCGGCCGGGACGCAGGTTGGCTGCTGTAGGGATGCGCATCGCCTCCTCGCTGGGTCCTGAGCATTCCGCGTGGTCCAGCCCAACCCGCCGGGGAATCCTCTAGCGGGGCGCCGGCGACCCCTGGCGGCAGAGCCGAGAGCTGCAGGCTCAAGGCTCGGGATTCCCTCCACCCTCCCCTCCGTGGGAGAAACTGAGTTGGGAGTCCACTTGGCTTGACAACTCAGACACGCTCTCTGACTTTTCGTTTGGACTCAGAGACACGTGTCCTGGTACTTTATTTTTTTAAATGGCATGGAATTCTATTTTGTTTTATGTGCATGAGTGTTTTGTGTGCCTGGTGGTGCCTGTGGAGGTCCCCTGGAGTGTGAGTTTGAGATGGTTGTGAGCCACCCTGTGGATGCTCTGGAAGAGAGAGGAGTCAGTGCTCTTAACCGCTGAGCTATTTCTCCAGTCCCTGGTCCTTTTATGTATCCCTGGCTGATCTGGAACTCACTCTGTAGACCAGACTGGCCTTGCACATTCACAGAGATCCGCCTGCCTCTGCCTCCCGAGTGCTGGGATTGAAGGCGTGCGCCAATACGGCAGGGTTTGTTGGTGTAGTTGTTGTTCAGGGTCTTGCTTTGTGGCACATCTGGACTGAAAGTCACTATGTAGCACAAGCTAGTTTGGAACTTACGGCATTCCTCCTGCCTCAGTTTCCTCAGGGCTGGGTTTGAAGGTATGCTGGTGGTTGCCACCACACCCCGCTGTCTTACTGCATCCTTTCAATCTCAGCAAATGACTCCGGGTAGAGAAACCAAGGAGTACAGGGGAGACCCGCGTTGCGAAAGTTGGGTTTCTGCGGCTCCTTCACGCAACACACGGTTCAGGCGCGCCCTCTGGAGGCCAGGCTTGTGAAGGGCGCTCCGGTTCAGTGGCCCCTTAGCCCTTTTCTTTTCCTGTACTAGTAGGGTCAAGGGCTACTTACTACTAACTTTTTTTTTCTTCCCCTCTTGAGACAGGGTTTCTCTGTGTAGCCCTGGCTGTCCTGGAACTCATTCTGTAGACCAGGCTGGCCTCGAACTCACAGAGATCCTCCTGCCTCTGCCTCCTGAGTGCTTGGGATTAAAGGTGTGAGCCACCATGCTCAGCTATTAACTGTTAATATGTATCATATTTCCAAGGGTGTGGGGACGAGGCTCAGTGGTAGAGCCCCTGCCTAGAATGCCCAGTGTAGGCATGTGCTTGTACACACACACACACACACACACACACACACACACACACACACCATACCCCATAACAAGGAAAACGTTAAAATACATACATAGCAGATTACATATTATAACCTTAGGGTATGTTCTCCCTCAAAGAACCAAGACCAAAAGAATGTGGATGACACGTTGGTAAATACATGCAAAACCGGAGAATTCCCAAAGTATGAACCAGGAGGAAACATTTGCAGTCTATGGAAGTGACTAACAGACTCGACACCCAAGCATCCCTCCAATAAACAGGCAGTAATAAAAAGATGCTCATCTCCTTTGCCTCCCCCTTTTTAATTTTAAAAACCGTTGAATTGAATTGCTCATTTTGAAAAAAATGGGCAAAGGATATGAGCCAATCTTTTTTAAAAAATGGGCAAAGGAAATGAGCAAGAACACAAAACATGTAAGACCATTAAACTCACAAAACGATGCCCTATTTCCTTAGCAATCAGAGAACTACAAGTCGGAACAGGGTGAAATTCTCCTTTCAGGAAATGAGTAATACTAAGTCATCCACCGGGCCCCAGGTCTCAGATGTCCCTTCCTTCAGGAGGCCCGTTCCCACACCCAGGCTGGGTCAGGTGCTCTCCCTAACCGGGTCTCAATGTCCTCTGGACTCTCCCATGCCGGCCCTGCCCACCCTAGGTTGTCCCTGTTTGGGTGGGAACACGTCTGACGGTCCCACTGGACTGTGAGCCCTTGGGGGAGCCACAGCTGTCACTAGCAGCCGCTGTTCAGCATGCAGGTGGGGAATGGCTTAGATTGAGTGAGTCAGGGTCCGTGGGCTGGGTTCAAACCAAGCCGACCCACGTGGACATCTCGCCTCCCTCCTCTCTCTCTCTTTTTTCCTTCCCCTCCCCCCCCCCCCTCTCGTTTGATTTCTCCACTGAGCCCTGTCTGGGATCTGGGAACACAGGAAGCGCTCAACAGGGCCTTGTAACAGGACCACTTGGCTCCCAAGACTCCTAGGTACCAAGCTCCACGCCTCTACCCGCCCTAAACCTCCCACGGTCCTCCAGGACCATAGAGAGCAGCGCGAAGACAGCGCCTCTCCCCTCTACTCTCCTAGGGAGCAGCGAGACGAGCGGCGGGCCAGAGAGGCCGGAAGTGAGGCCAGCCAGGGGTCGCGCTGGCCGCGTTGGCGGTGTGTCGCCTCTATTCCCTTCGTGGTATTTTCCTGTAGGCCTCGGGAAAGACCGGGTGAGTTTGACAGCGCTTGGATCCGGAGGTAGGGCAGAGAGGGGAGGCGGAGAGGTGGGGGTCGCGGGTTGATGATTGATAGAAGAAGAGGCCAATCGTTGCCGAGGCTGAGACAAGGCCGGGACTGGGCGGGGCGAGCACCTCCAGGTGTGCCTCTGGGGGCGGGGCCAACTGTCCCTGAGCGAGTGTGAGGCGGGGTAAGAGGCCAGTGGGCGGGGCTGCAAGGCCCATGGACCAATCCGAAGTGGGAAGGCTGAAAGGGGCGGGCTCACGGGGCGGGCTCACGGGGCGGGCTTCTGGAACCTAAGGCTTCTGGAACCGTGCAACCTTTTGGGGGGCCACCTCTGGGAGATGGAAGTGCTAACGTCGATGTCGCCACGCCTCTCAGGCCCCAGATGGACCCTGGGAAGGACGAGGGAAGTCTGCCGCAGCCCTCAGGGCCGCCCACCAGGAAGAAGTTTGTTATCCCACTGGAGGAAGACGAGATCCCTCCCGCAGGGGTAAGGACAAGGACTTGGGGGCTGTTGGGAGTGAAGGGGACAGTAAGGGAGCTCTGGGATCACGGTGTGAGTTTAGCGAACTTTGAGGTTTGAGTTGCTTTGGAAAAATAGCCTGCTGTTTTCTACAAGCCTCTGTTTCCCCGTCTGTAAAATGGGGTGGCAGGGTGGTAAAGAGAGGGCTAAATCACAAGCTGTAGGCTGGCCAGTGGTGGTTTTGTTTGTTTAGTTTTGGTCTTTGAGGTTGGGTCACATGTTTCCTAGGCTATCCTTGAAATTGATATGTAGTTGAGGTTGGCCTTGAACCCTGTTCCTCCCATCCATTCCTCCCAAGTGCTGGGATTACAGTAATGGGCCATCCTGGTTTTTTTGTTTGGTTTTTGGTTTTTCGAGACAGGGTTTCTCGGTGTAGCTTTGGCATCTTTCCCGGAACTTACTCTATAGCTCAGGCTGGCCTTGAACTCACTGAGATCCGCCTGCTCTGCCTCCCAAGTGCTGGGATTAAAGGCGTGCGCCACCACTGCCCGGCCCATCCTGGTTTTTAAAAAATATTCATTATTTTATTTTATATGTGTGTAGTTGTTTTGCCTGCAATATGTCTGAGTACTACATGCATGTACCTGCAGAGGCCCGAGAGGGGCATTGGATGCCCTGGAACTGGAGAGAGAAGTATTTTGAGCTGCCATATTAGAGCTGGGAATGGAACCCAGATCCTCTTGAAGGGCAGCCAGTGATCTGAGCTGCCAAGCCATTTCTCCAGCCCCTAAAACATTTCTTTATGGTGTGTGCATAAGTGAAGGTGTGTGCTGTGGGGCTCCTGTGAAGGTGAAATAGATAACTTATGGGAGTTGGTTTTTTCCTCATACTGTTTGGGTCCTGGGGGTTGAACAGAGGTCATGAAGTTTGGTGGCAAGCGCCTTTACCCATCCAGCCATCTTGCCAGCCTTTCTCCCTTCCTTCCTTCCCTTCCTTCCTTTCTTTCTTTCTTTCTTTCTTTCTTTCTTTCTTTCTTTCTTTCTTTCTTTCAGAGCATTGCTATGGTGGGCCTGGCTGACCTAGATCTTGCAACAATACTCCTGCCTCCATCTCCCACATGCTAGGGCATTACAGGTATAATCAACACAGTAATCTCTGCTGGGTGTTGTGTATGACCAGTATTCTGGATTTTCTTTCTTTTCTTTTCTTTTTTCTTTTTTTTTTTTTTTTTGGATTTTCAAGATATGAATTTGGATCTCACACTTTTCGTTATTTTGTGTTTCCATTTATTTATGTCTCTGTGTGTCAGGGTATGCTTGCCATGGCACTCACATGGAGGTCAGGCTACAGCTTTTGGGAGTCAGTTCTTTCCTCCTACCATGTAGCTCTCAGGCATCAAGCTTAGGTGGTCAGGTGCTGCTGTCCGCTGAGCCATGTCCCGGGCCCCAGAGCTGATGTTTAAGAATTGAACTTTTGTACTTTAAGAAAGGGAAATCAGGGTCCTGGAGAGGTGGCTCAGTAGTTAAATGCACTGGCTGCTCTTGCAGAGGATGCAGGTTCAGTTTCCAGCACCTACATGGCAGCTTACAACCATCTATAACTCCAGTTCTAGGGGATCCAACACCCTCTCCTGAATGCTGAAGGCACCAGGAATGTACATGGTGCATGTATATCCATGAAGGCAAAACACTCAATACAAATAAAATAAAAATAAACCTACAATTTTTTTTTTTTTTTTTTTTTTTTGGTTTTTCGAGACAGGGTTTCTCTGTGTAGCTTTGCGCCTTTCCTGGGACTCACTTGGTAGCCCAGGCTGGCCTCGAAACTCACAGAGATCCACCTGCCTCTGCCTCCCGAGTGCTGGGATTAAAGGCGTGTGCCACCACCGCCCGGCTTATAAACCTACAAATTTAAAAAAGAAGCCAGGCGATGTTGGCACATGCCTTTAATCTCAGCAGAGGAGGCATAAACAGGTGGATCTCTGTGAGTTCAAGACCAGCCTGGTCTACAGAGTGAGTCCCAGGACAGCCAGGGCTACACAGAGAAACCCTGTCTCAAAAACAAAACAAACCAATTTCAAAGGAAATATGGAAGCTGGTGAGATGACTCACCCATTACGGGCACTTGCTGCTATCTTTACAAACAACAACAACAACAAACATGGGATTTTCTGCTCTTCCAGGAGACCTAAGTTTCGTTCACGCACCATGTCAGGCAGTTTACAACTGCCTGTAAGTCCAGCTTCAGGGATCTGACATCCTCTCCTGGCTTCTCCGGGCACCCACACCTGCACATATACGGCATACATATAAAGATACATACATAAAGGGCGGCGGTGGTGACGCACGCCTTTAATCCCAGCACTCGGGAGACAGAGGCAGGTGGATCTCTGTGAGTTCGAGGCCAGCCTGGGCTACAGAGTGTGAGTTCTAGGAAAGACTCCAAAGCTACACAAGAGAAACCCTGTCTCAAAAAACAAAACAAAACAAACAAACAAAAAGATACATACACAAATAAAAATAAGTCAATCTTAAGAAAAAAGAAATAAATCTGAGTCAGACATGGTAGTAAGTTCCTGTAATTACAGCATTGGGGAGACTGAGGCAGGAGGACCAGCACAAGTTCCAGGCTAGCCTGAGCCATAAGTGTATGACCCTGATTCAAAAACAAAGCAAAACAGGCCAGGTTTGGCCGTGCACATGTTTGATCTCAGCACTTGGGAGGCAGAGACAGGCAGATCTCTGAGTTTAAGGCCAGCCTGGGCTACAAAGCCAGTCAGGGCTACACAGAGAAACCTTATTTAAAAAAAAAAAAAAAAATTCTGGCAGAACTTCATTTCTGATGTCTTTTGGTAAATTGAAGGATCTGGCCGTGAGGAGAGGTGAGGACTATTGAGTGGAGGGGAAGCCTCTGCAAAGGCCTGAGGGGGGAGCCTGAGGAGCCACTGGAAGACCAGTGTGGAGGGGAAAGCCTCTGCAAAGGTCTGGGGTTGGGGGATGGGGCAGTTCACACAGCTCTGCTTCCCGAGGCAGGGATGCACAGATCTAGGCATCACTGCTCGGTTTTATTTTTCTATTAGGCAGGGTCTCAGGTAGCCCAGGCTGGCCTTAGACTTACTATGTAAGTGAGTATGACTTCAACTTCTGATCCTCCTGCCTCTGCCTCCCAAAGGCTGGAATGACATGTGTACATTACTCTGCCTGGCTCACGCAGAGCTTTGTGCATGCTTAGACTCGTACTGTACCAACTGAGCCAGAACCCCAGCTGCTGTTCTGAGTTCTTAGCCCTGGAAAGCATCGGGAAGAAGGATGAGGGTCTGAGGAGGTCGAGGGTTCTAGTGTTCCTTCACAACCCCCATCCTTCCTTTCTCTCTACAGGCCAAGCCCTTATTCAGATCTTCACGGAACCCCACCACGGCAACCTCAGCCCAGGCGGCCCCTCAGTCATATGCTGAGTATGCCATTGCCCAGCCTCCAGGAGGGGCTGGGGCCACAGGGCCCACAGGCTCTGAACCTGTGAAGGGAGAGAACCCCAGCCAGACCCTGAAAACAGGAGCGAAATCCAGTAGCATCCTTGTGAGCCCCCGGCAGGTGAGCGGGGAGATGGAGCGCCGGGGGTTTCTGGTGGGAAACCCTGTTACAGGGATTAGTGTTGGGATCAGTGGAAGGAGGTCCGAGGTTCACACACTTTGTTCTCAGAAGTAGTTTGTTCATTCCTTCATTCATCACTTCATTCATTTGTTAATCCCTTCCTGTATTCATTCATTGATATATACATCCCATCATTCATTCCTTCATTCATGCGTTCATCCATTCTTTATATAGATACCCCACCGTGCATGTATTCAGCGATGGCTCGTGGGCTGGCAGTGCCCCGGCCCTTCCTGCCAGGGCTGTCACTCTGCTCCTGTCCCCAGGGTTGTTACTGAGTCAGAACCTGTAGGGAGAACACGCAATGAACTGCTGCCCAGGCAGAGGAGTAGCTGTTGATGTGGGTGCTGGGGATCCCCACTCAGGGCTGCGTTTTACTGATGTTTACACTTTACCAGTGAGCCCCATAATGATTTATTTATTTAGAGAAAGGTTCTCACTATGTACCCCAGGCTGTCCTGGAACCCACTCTGTAGACCAGGCTGGCCTTGAACTCACAGGGATCCACCTGCCTCTGTCTCCTGAGTGCTGGGATTAAAGGCGTGCGCCACCACCGCCCGGCTGTATAATGAAGGATTTTGATTTCTGTGGTAGCTTAAATGAATTACCTCATGCATTCATTCATTCATTCCTTTGTATGTTCATTCATTCATCTGTCCATGCATTTAATGCCTGGGGTGTCATGGCATAGGAGGGACATAGCCCGCAGCCTCCACACTCTCCTCCACACTCCCGCCCTCTGGGACCTCCCATGCACCCAGCTACAGGGAAGCTCTTGAACTTGGTCCTTTTGGGTTGTGGTAGATTACGTCATAGGCTGGCATTGGTGCCATCCCTAGGTATTGGTGAACCCTCAGGCTTGAGCTCCTCCTTTGGTGGAGGTGGGGGAGGGCAGACAGTCCCAATCCTGAATCGTGAGCTTGGGTCCTCTGTGTACCAGTATCTGTTGTGGGCCAAACAGGAGCGTTATGAGTCACCCGGGACAACACAAGGTGTTTCCCGTCCCTCAGGAACCCACAGGGCTTAGGAAGTCCATGACAGATGCTGTCTGTCTCAGGAAGTTCCACAAGTCTTAAGAACTGGGGTCAAGGTACATGTAGCAGAGCCAAAGGCTGTCTTTGTCCCACCCACACTGGCTTCAGGAGAGCCAGACCTGCAACCAGGGGGCAGAGTCCAGCTGACCACAGGAGCAGGGCCACTGCTGTATCCCCGGTGAGGATTGGAGCTTGGCTTGCCCGAACAGTGTCAGTCCTGGGCTGTTGAGGACACTGTCAGGGCAGCACAGGAGGGAAGCTGGAGAGGACATGTTCAATGGCCTGCCTTCTCTGGGGGCCCGGGGGAGCCATGAAGGGGCTTAGCTGATGCCTCTGGTTATCATTTGCAGGGTGGCCACGAGGTGGTATGATGGTGGCCTCGGTCAGGGAGGTGCTGTGGTGGCACAGAAGGGGTGTTGACAGGGTGCAAATTCCACCAGAGGAGGGGGAGGAGAGGTGCAGGACAGGCCTGGGGTTCTGGAAGCAGGGCGCTCCCTAGGAGGGGCAAGTGTGGATGTTGCTGAGGTTGCAGTGAGGCCTGGCATCCAGCAGATAGCAGGACTGATTAATGCTGGGACAGAGGGTGTGTGTGCGTGTGTGCGTGTGTGCGTGTGTGCGTGTGTGTGTGTGTGTGTGCGTGTGTGTGTGTGTGTGTGTGTGTGTGTGTGTGTGTGTGTGTCGGGGAGGCTGTGGTGGGGAAGCAGAGAGCTAACATTCAGATTCCAGGCCTTAGGGTGGGAAGAGGTGGGACAGGGGCTAGCCTTCATCTTAGTTCAAGGGCCACCCCGTAAGTGGCTTCTGCCTGTCTCCCTTGGCAGAGGGGCAACCCTGTGTTGAAGTTCGTGCGCAACGTGCCCTGGGAATTCAGCGAGGTGGTTCCTGACTATGTGCTGGGCCAGAGCACCTGTGCCCTTTTCCTCAGGTGAGCTCCGGGGTGCTTTGAAGGTTCGAGTCCTGTCCCATAGTTTTTGCATTTTGAGCCGTTCTGTGGGACAATTGTGAATCAGTGTTGTGGGCTCTGGGCATGTGCATGGCTCTGTGTTGAAGAAGGGGTTGTGGCCTATAACTGTCCAGAGCGAGAGTAGCTGGGGCTGGACCCCAGGTTGTGAGGGAGGAGGGCTGGGGCTGGACCCTGGGTCTGAAGAAGGGAGGTAGGACTTCTGTATCTGAGGTAGGAGACCTGGGGTCTATATTCCTGGGTTGGAAGGAGAAGGGCGGGGTCCTGACTTGAAGGAAGAAGCCGAGTGTCCATCCTCCCAGAATACTCCAGCCAGGCTGCCCTTCCCTGCCATGACCCCTCCTTGAAGTCGGTCTTGTGGGTTGACTTCCCTGGCCCTGGCCACACTGTCCCACTTGCTGTGCCAAGGGTCCCAGCCTCTGCATGCCAAGGAGGTGCAAAGGATTCTGGGGCCTCGGGGACAAGGAGACCCTCAACCTGTCCCCTTCCCTGTCTCCACCAGCCTCCGCTACCACAACCTCCATCCAGACTACATCCATGAACGGCTGCAGAGCCTGGGGAAGACCTTTGCCCTGCGTGTGCTGCTGGTCCAAGTGGATGTGGTAAGCAGGGCTGTCGCGGCTGGCCGTCCTCTTTCCATGCAGCTGCAGCATGGAGTTAACGCATGGGCTGCCGAATCCCTTTTAAGACAAAACACCTAAAACCTTAACAATGGATTTCATCTGAAATTGCCACAGGAAAGCCTGCATGGGCTACGGGGTGGGGAGGAAAGTTGTTAGAGCCAGAGGTGGTGGCACATCCCTGATCTCAGCCCTGGGAGGCTCAGGCACAATTATGAGTTCCTGAGCCAGCCTGGGCTACAGAGAGGGGCTCTAACTCAAATAGAATTAAAGGTAGGATTCCTAGCTCAACAGGAGATCCCTGCCTAGAGCCCCCCAGTGAGGGGATGGAGTGTGGTTCAGTGGTAGAGCCCCTGCCTAGAATCCCCCAGTGAGGGGCTGGGGGTGTGGCTCAGTGGTAGAGCCCCTGCCTAGAATCCCCCAGTGAGGGGCTGGGGTGTGGCTCAGTGGTAGAGCCCCTGCCTAGAATCCCCCAGTGAGGGGCTGGGGTGTGGCTCAGTGGTAGAGCCCCTGCCTAGAATCCCCCAGTGAGGGGCTGGGGTGTGGCTCAGTGGTAGAGCCCCTGCCTAGAATCCCCCAGTGAGGGGCTGGGGTGTGGCTCAGTGGTAGAGCCCCTGCTTAGCGTGCACTAGGTTTGTTCCACAGCATCATAAGAGTAAAAGCTTGGGCCATGCCTCTTCACCACTCCATGACTTCCCTAAGTATCTCTTAGATCTTGTTCTTCGTCTGTCACGTCAGATCCACAGCTTCTCCCTGCTTGCAGACCTGGCCACCATCCTTTATTTATTTATTTATTTATTTATTTATTTATTTATTTATTTTTTAAAGATTATTTATTTTTCTTTTATGTGCATTGGTGTTTTGTCTGTATGTGTGTCTGTGTGAGGGTGTCAGGTCCCCTGCAACTGGAGTTACATGTCTGTGAGCTGCCATGCGGGTGCTGGGAATTGAACCTGGGTCCTCCGGGAGAGCAGCCGGTGTTCTCAACCGCTGAACCATCCCTCCAGCCCTATTTTGGTTTTGTTTTGTTTTTTGTTTTTTCGAGACAGGGTTTCTTTGCATAGGTTTGGTGCCTTTCCTGGAACTCACTCTGTAGCCCAGGCTGGCCTCGAACTCACAGAGATCCGCCTGCCTCTGCCTCCTGAGTGCTGGAATTAAAGGTGTGCGCCACCACCGCCCAGCTCATGTTTTTTTTCTTTAAGACAAAGTCTCACAACACAGGCTGGCCTAGAACTCACGGCAACCTCCTGTCCCAGCCTCCTAAGTGCTAGCATTAAAAGCCTGAGCCCAGTGTGCTCACCTCTCTGGCCTTCAGTCCTAACCCTCCTTTCATAATAGCAACTGGATGGGTCCCCATGCCTGGATCTCCTGTGGGCCTCCTCTTGCTCAAAACTCTTCTTAGCTCCCTAGGCCCCCACCACCACCATGTTCTCCTCCCTTTCACGGTGAGTGAGGGCCTGTGAGACGTGACCTCCACTTGGCTCCCCACACTCACATCTAAGCTGCTTCTTTTTTTTTTTTTTTTTTTTTGGTTTTTCGAGACAGAGTTTCTCTGTGTAGTTTTGGTGCCTGTCCTGGATCTCACTCTGTAGACCAGGCTGGCCTCGAACTCACAGAGATCCGCCTGCCTCTGCCTCCTGAGTGCTGGGATTAAAGGCGTGCACCTCCACCGCCCGACACATCTAAGCGTCTTTATTGGATATTGTTTTAAAGTACTTGAGAAATATTTTTTACATTTATTTATTTGTTTGTGTGTGCGTACGTGTGGACACACAACTTTTGGGGGGTGGTTCTCTCCTCTCTTGTGGATCTCGGGGATGGGACTCAGGTGGTCGGGTCTGAAGACTGGTACCTTCAGCCCCCGAGGGTGGAGATGCCCATGAAGTCCTGCACATCCACTGTGATTGATTGATTGATTGATTGGTGGATTGAGGCAGGGTTCCTCACTGGGACCTGGGGCACCACAGCATTGAGATTAGCGTACCACCATCCCCAGGTTTTTGGTCCATGCCAGGCCGTTGTGGCTTTCCTGGCTGTGCCGTCTTCCCCGCTCAGCTGTTGGGTTCTCACACTGTGAACCCCTGCGGTCTCCCAGGTCTCTACTTCTGCCTTTCCTCTCTTCCAGAAAGATCCTCAGCAGGCCCTGAAGGAGCTGGCTAAGATGTGCATCTTAGCGGACTGTACCCTGGTCCTGGCCTGGAGGTAAGACACAGACCCCTCCTACCCCACCCACAGCACCCGCCTGTCCAGCCTGTGAGGTGGATCCTAAGCCAGGCATGGTGGCACAATCACAGTTGTGGGGAGGCCAAGGCAGGCGGGTCAAGAGTTCAAGGCCAGCCTGGGCTAATGAGACTTGGGGTCTCGCAGCTCCATGGGTGCCTGGTGTAGGCACTGCCTCAACATTCTCAGTGTGTAAGATGGGGTCTTCTCTAGTTTTTTGTTTTGTTTTTTGAGAGAGGGTTTCTCTGTGTAACAGTCCTGGCTGTCCTGGAACTCGCTCTGTAGACCAGGCTGGCCTCGAACTCACAGAGATCCACCTGCCTCTGCTTCTCAAGTACTGGGATTAAAGGTGTACCACCACTGCCCGGCAAGTTTTTTTTTTTTTTTTTGTAGTTATAAGCACCAAGGCAGGTGACAGAGGCCAGACGTGTCCAGCTTAGACCAGATGACTGAAGGAATTTTGTATCTAGTGTTTGTTCTGTTTCCCAAAGTCTTCATAGCCAAGGCTATCCTAGAACACAGTGGTCTGCCTGCCTCAGCCTCCTGCGTGCTGGGATTGAGTGTGTGCTACCATACCTGGTGTAGATCTCTAGCGGTCATTTAATTGGCTCACCAACAAAACCACACATAGATAGTCCATTTGGGGAAGAAAAAAAACAAGACACCCCTTCCCCACACCGTAAGTAAAATTAAACCCTGGTGAATGAATAGCTTTCAACTTAGAAAGAGACACTTCAGTGTTTGTGTTTGTGCTTCCCAGCATGCAAGAATCCCCGGGCTCTGTCGCTACACTGTGTAAACCTGGCATAGAGGCTCACATCTGTAATTCCAGCACTCCAGGGGGTGGAGACAGGAAGATCAGAAGGGCAGTGCAATCTTTAGTTAAGTAAGCTGTTCAAAGCCAGCCTGGGATACATGAGACCCTGTCTCAGAAAGAAAGTCTTAGGCTGGGTGTGGTAGTGGACATCTGTAATCCTAGCACTCAGTAGACTGAGGCAGGAGGATCATCCGTTCAAGGCCAGGTAGGGATACATAGTGAGACCCTGTGGTGGTAGAGAGAATGCAAGAAAAAGGGAGATCGGAATGTGGCTCAGTGGTAGAGCCCCTGCCTAGAATCCCCCAGTGAGGGGCTGGGGGTGTGGCTCAGTGGTGGAGCCCCTGCCTAGAATCCCCCAGTGAGGGGCTGGGGGTGTGGCTCAGTGGTAGAGCCCCTGCCTAGAATCCCCCAGTGAGGGGCTGAGGTGTGGCTCAGTGGTAGAGCCCCTGCCTAGAATCCCCCAGTGAGGGGTTGGGGTGCGGCTCAGTGGTAGAGCCCCTGCCTAGAATCTCCCAGTGAGGGGCTGGGGTGTGGCTCAGTGGTAGAGTGTGTAGCTCTACTGTATCCTGAGCTCCATCCCCAGCATGACTAAGAAGTGTGTGAGAACCTACCCTGTAGGGGTCACTGCTGAGGACAGGAGTTGGGGCTGGGACTGGCCTAGTTTTTGGAATTGTTAGTAGTCCTATGATGGAGACTCCCGAACGACAGCCCCCAGCCCAGCTGACCTGTGTCCTGTACCCAGTGCGGAGGAGGCAGGGCGGTACCTGGAGACCTACAAGGCTTATGAGCAGAAACCCGCTGACCTCCTCATGGAGAAGCTGGAGCAGAACTTCCTGTCCCGGGTGAGACCGCCTCCCTTGTTCTTCTGCGCCTCCTGACCCTTTCAAAGCAAGTCCATCCACATGGACAGCCTCCTTCCCTGTCCAGCCCTTCCTCACTCTTTCCTGCCAGCTCGATGGGTCTTCCAAGTACAAACCAGACCTTGTCCCCCTTAGCTCTGACTCCTAGGCTGCCCTCAGCATCTCCCATCCCATTCCCTCTGCTAGAATCTGTTTCCCATGCCAGCTCTGATGCTGCCTCCTCCAGGAAGCCCTCCTTCATCCTCTCTGCCTGGTAGCCAAGAGTGCCAGGCTGGAACCATCCTGACCCTGCTGTGACTGCAACAGCACCCAGTGGCCACTTGGGTGTTATTTTGTAAACAAATCGATAACTTTCAGCACTTATGAGGGATTCTGCATTTATGCCTTTCTGGGTGTGCTCCTGGGAAGTGGTCCAGCCACAGGGCCCACTAGCAGCAAGGGGCTGCATCCACAGCTGCACCCACTCTTCCTACACTGGCTCCACAGTCGAGTATAACCCTGGGGGAGGTGCTCCCCTTATCCCGAGGGAAGCAGAGGGAGAAGAGACTTACCTGACGAGAAGCTGGTGTCACCTGCCCCCTGCCTGCCCAGCCATGTTAAACGCCAGCAGTCCAGACCACGCCTTTAATCCCAGCACGAGAGGCAGAAGCAGGTGGATCTCCGGAGTTCAGGCCAGCTTGGTCAACCTAATTGTAGGCCAGTCAGGGAGGGATACATCTGGAGACCTTGTCTCAAAAAGTGAGTCACCCAGGGTGGGTGCTTGGAACTGAACTCGGGTCCTCTGGAAGGGTAGGGTGTGCTCTTAGTCGCCGAGCCATCTCTCCAGCCTCCTTTGGCTTCTCGAGTCAGTATCTCCCTAGGCCCATCAGGCCTGAAAATGGCCGTGGACCAGGCTGGCCTCAATCTTTCGGGAATCCTCCTGCACCTGCCTCCTAAGCACTACTCATAGGCTGTCCTGACACCCAGGTCCCAAGGAAAGACCGTCTCTTTCCCTTCCAGGCCACCGAGTGTCTGACCACCGTGAAGTCAGTCAACAAGACCGACAGCCAGACCCTCCTGGCTACATTTGGAGTAAGAGGCCCCCGGGCGTCCCCTCCTTACCTCCCCACGGTCCCACACCTCCCCGGGGACATCCTGGGGCCCCTGCAGCAGGGACAGGCTAGGGTGAGGAGCACACTGCCCCTGACCCCTCGATTCCACATTTCAGTCCCTCGAACAGCTCTTCACTGCGTCACGGGAGGATCTAGCCTTGTGCCCAGGTCTGGGCCCCCAGAAGGTGAGAACTCTGGGGGAGGATACAGGGGTTGGAGGGGGGATGAGCCCCAAATCAATGAACCTTGAAATTCTGTTAAATCAGTGGTTCTCAACCTGCGGGTCGTGACCCCTTTGGGGGTCAAATGACAGGGGTCACCTGACCATCAGAAAACACATGTTTACATTGTGATTCATAACAGTAGCACAGTTAGTTATTAAGTAGCAACGAAAACAGTCTTATGGCTGGGGGTCAGCACAACATGAGGAACCGTATTGAAGGTCTCAGTGTTAGGAAGGTGAGAACCACTGTATTAAGTGACTTGTTTTTAGACAGGGTCTTAATATAGAGCTCTAGCTGGCCTGGGTCTCACTGTAGACCAGGCTGGGCCTGAACTCAGCTCCCCCGGCTTCTCCTGCTGACATCACAGACATGAGCCACCATGCTTGGTTTAAAAGGCTCTGTTAAAGTTTTTCTGGGGGGCTGAGAATGTAGCTGAGCATGCACAAAGCCCTGACTGATCCCCAGCACTGCCTAAACTAAGCATGGTGGCCACTTGGATAAGACAGAAGGATCTGAAGTTCAAAGTCATCCTTGGCTAGACAGCTAGCTGGGCCAGCCCAGGGTTCTCGACACCGCGTTTCAAATACAAATAAGGCTTTGTTTGTTTGTTTCTTTTACTTGATTTTTTGAGACTTTCTTATGTAGCTTAATATGTAGCTGAGGTTGGCCTTGTACTTCTGATCTTCCGGACTCAGCCTCCCAAGTGTTGAGATTACAGGGTGTGTACCGCCCTCCTGCCTTATTCTATTCATTTATTCGGGACAGGGTTGCTCTGCGTAGCCCAGGCTGTCCTGGAACTCAGAGATCCACCTGTGTCTGCCTCCAGAGTGCTGGGAGTCCAGATGCGGCCACCACAATGGACTAGTTTTACGGTTCTAAATGGTCCATTTGCATCTGCCCCTCTCACACATGGGGAAACTGAGGCCCAAAGGGTGGGAGAAGCCAGCCTCCTGGCTAGTCTCAAGTAGAACCCAGACCTGCAAAGCTCCAACCTAGGAGAAAAAGAGCCACAATGCACTCTAAGAAAAGTAAGCAAACAGCCTCTTTAATGACAAGCCCTTTTCTCTCCCTGCCCTTAGGCCCGCAGGCTCTTTGACGTCCTACACGAACCCTTCCTCAAAGTGCCCCGATGACCCACTGCCACCGAGGCTCCAGAGTCACAATAAAGCGTTTTCCAGGCCCAGGCTCCTGCTGGATGTACTGGCGTGTTTGTGTGAGGGGAAGGGCTCCTCTCTTCCCTGCAGCCCATTCCTGACAGCCCTCCTCAGTCCTGCTAGTTCCTCAGCCCCCCAGGGTGTTATTGGGGCTCTTCGGCTTTATTTCCTGTCCTGTGGGAGACATCTCAGTGGGGAGTGGTGCCTTACACCCCACTTTCCTGATCCTTTTTCTTCTTTTTCTTCTTCTTTGTGGATCCCTGAGCTGCTCCGGCCTCAGGTTCCTCGGATTCTCTTGGGTCAGTCATCTCTGACGGGGGCTCTATCGCCTCCTCTCCTTTCTCTTTCTCCTTGCTGGGTGCTGGAGCCACCTGCGGCTCAAAGTCAGCCGGAAGGGCAGCCTCTGTCACCTCTGCCCCCAAGGCCAGTGCCTCACCCCGCCACTTTTCCTTCTTCTTTTTTTTCTTCTTGGGGGACACAGGCGCTGCCTCAGCCTGAAGCCCCTGTTCTGAAAGTTCAGGCTCTATGATCACTCCAGGGAGCCCCATCTCTGGCTCCATCACCAAATTCTGCCTCTTTTCTTTTCTCCTCTTCTTTGTGGGAGACAGTGGGATGGCTTCCCCCTGGGGTTCCACAGCGCCCTGTGGCTGAGAGGCAGCCATGGTGCCCTCCGCTGCCTCCATCCCCTCGGCCTCCTTCTGCCTCTTCCTCTTCTTGGTGGGGGACAGGACGGTCCCATCAGCAGGCTGTGTTTCCGCCACAGGTTCCGGCTGGAATGTCTCTGCCCCCTTGGACTTGCTCTTCCTCTTCTTGCTGCTGGTGGCAGATGGGATTGGCAGTCCCAGAGGCTCTGCCATCTCTGCCACGGGCTCCATCACCTCGGCCTCCATCATCTCTACGTCACCCACCTGATGCTTCATTTTCTTCTTCTTCCCCGTACCCATTTCTAAGCCACCCCAGGCTGTGTCCACCTGCGTGGCCCCATGCCCGTTCACTGCCTCCTGAATGGCCGAGGCCTCTGCGACCTTTCTCTTCTTTTTCCTCTTCCCTGAAGTGGGTGACCTCAGAGCCAGGACCGACCCAGGCCCCGTGACCGGAGGGCTGCCTCCAAAGGCAGAGAACCGAGGCCGGAGGCCGGCAGGGATCTGAGGTGGCAGGCTCGTGGGAATGGGCTGCAGAGGGACCCGAGAGATGAGATATTTCTGAGGACCCTCCATGATCCTTAAGCTTCCATGGGGGGCTGGGGCGCAGGTGAGTCTACAACCTGCCTCCGTTGAGGATGCCAGCAAGGTGGCTTCTCCCGCCTGGGGGCTGCTGGTCAGGACCCGGTATCGGTACCTGTGGCCATCCAGTTTGCCCTTAACAGTCTTCGAGCCAGAGAGAGGCACAAGCCGTCCATTGAGGCTGAGGAGAGAAAGGATAGGGCTAGATCCTTTGCAAAGCGGGAGCCTGGGGCCCCACGCAGCTCTTCTGGGCTAGGGTACAGCTCAGCCTTGGAGCCCTGATTGTGTGGGGTGTGTGTGATGTCTAGTACTCCTAACCAGCCTGCACCACCTCCCAGGGACTTCGAATAGACATGTGCCACCACTCCCGGCTTTCTTTTTTATTTTTTGGTTTTTCAAGACAGGGTTTCTCTGTGTAGTCTGAGCTGTCCTGGAACTCACTCTGTAGACCAGGCTCAAGACCGTCCTCAAACTCAAGAGATCCACCAGCCTCTGCCTCCTGAGTGCTGGTTAAAGGCGTGCACCACCACTGCTGGACTCCTGGCTGTTTCTTGAGACAGAATCTGTGTACTCACGATGGCCTTGAAGCCTACCATTTTCCTGCCTCAGCCTACTGCCCCCCATTACTGGCTAAGTAATATTTAAGGTGAGCAGGCATACGGGATGAGGCTCAGACGTGGAGTGTGTGTGTGTGTGTCTAGCATGGACAGGCCCTGGATTTGATCACCACACTGCATAAAACGGTGGCTGTACTTGGGAGGTGGAGGCAGGAGGATCCGAAGTTTAATTACTGCATGGGACATAAGATTCTCCAAAACAAGCTGGGCTGTGGTGGTGCACGCCTTTAATCTCAGCACTGAGAGGCAGAGGCAGGCGATCTCAGTGAGTTCAAGGTCAGCCTGGTCTGCAGAGCGAGTTCCAGAACAGGCTCTGAAGCTACACAGAGAAACCCTATTTCGAAAAACAAAACAAAACAAAAACCCGATTCTCCAAAACAAAAGAGTATATAACACCCACTTGTAGACCCAGTACTCAAGAACCAAGGCCTCAGACCGGCAGGGATCTGAAGTGGCCGGCCTGTGGGAGTGGGCTACAGACTGAGGCTAACACAAAGTATCACTTCCGCGTTGCTCAGATTTGCTGTCTTAAGTTGTACGTTCACGGTCTGGGGTGGGTTCAGCCTCTAGGGGGTGTGTGTGTGTGGTGGGGGGTACTCCCACGAGGTGTCCTGGGAACGACCACTCACCACTGTGGGGCGAAGTCTGCAGGGGCTCGGATAAGCCACAGTTCTGTATCTGGAAGTGTCAAAGCCTCCAAGGAGAAACGAGGGGAATCCGCGTTTGGAGAAACCGCCGTAAAGTTGGGGGGGCAGGAGAACGGAGCGGCACCTGCGAGGAGAAACGGGGTCCTTTTGACACTGCGACCTCTCCAGGTGCCTCCCGGGGCGTCCCCTCCCTCCGGGAGCCCCCCCCCCAGTCCCTTTTGTACCCGGATCCTCCCGGGCACCCTTCCCCTGCACCGGCTCCCGCTCCACTCACCGGAGGCCGGGGTACCCGCCATCCCCACTCGGGAGGAGCCCACGCAGGACCTGCGCCGATCGCTGCCCACCACGTGGACCCGGGAGGTGGAGTCACACCGGAAGCGTCCAAGTCGCGTGGGAGAGTGGGGGCGTGGCTCGGCCCCTGTCACTCTATTTACGGAACCGAGCCCATCTCCACTTTTGAACGGCACACAGCGGAGGAATGGCTGAATTCCCAACAATCCACTACCGGGGGAAATCAAGTCACTCCTTGTGGGGAAAGCAAGCCGGGTCGGATCTCGGAGGACCCGCCTCCTCCCCCAATTTTGCTCACGTGGTTTCTTCCAACACAGTCTTAAAGGGGCAGTGACCCAGCCAGGCCACGGCTCTTAAAGAGACAGCAGGCCGACTGTGCAGACACTCCTGTAAGAGCCAGGTGAGAATTCTGGTCGGCAGGGCTGTGCTTTCAAAGCGAGAGTGTGTTTTGGGACGTCCCTGACACGGCGAGAGCGGAAGGCCTGAGTGGACGAGGTCGGAAAATAGAGGAGTGCGGGCCATCGGAGCATTTAAAGTACCAACGGGAGGCGGAGTTTCTGGAGTTTCTGGGGTAAGCGGGAAACCGAGGGGGAGGAGTCCTCGGGGTCAGGGGAGGAGTCTCGGACCCCAGAGCCCGGCCGGAGCTTGGCTCCAAACGGAGTGAGGGTTAGTGGGTCGTGTGAGACTCGTAGGTGTGGACTCAGGGTCCTGAGCGGGAAGTATTCCCCACCGCTCCGAGGGAGGCAGAGGTGCAGCCGGCCGACCCCTCCTTGCTCCGCGGCCCAAGTAAACAGCTGCACGTGGACGCGGGGTTTGGGGGACGCGCCCACGCCCCTTCCCAGCAGTACTGCAGCGCGTGGGGCGGCGGGCGGAGCCGCGGGACGGCGGCGAGACAGGGTGACCCGACTGCATTCCTGGCCGGTGTGTCAGCGTCGCGTCCCGCCCCCTCTGCGGAGATTTCGGAGACTCCTCCAGAACTGGGATGCTCCCCCTTCTCCTGCGGCTTTCGAGAACTCAGAGGGGGCCAAGGAGACAGGGAAGGGTTCCTTCGGCCAGGGATCCCCAGACTGTGTGTCCCCCGCGCGCGTGGGGTAGAGCCTCTGGGGCTCGCCCTTTGAGGGCTCCAGGACTCCAATTCCCAGAGGACCCGAGGGTGGCTGGAGGGGGACTGGGCTCAGGATTGCTGCTGGGGATTGTAGTCCAGCCTGTTGCTAGGCACGCCAGTCAAGTGCCAACGCGGGTTTTTGTGCTGTTTTGTTTTGTTTTTGAGACATGGTCTTCCTGTGTAGCCCAGGGTGGCCTCTAACTCGCAGAGATGCCCCTGACTCTTAACTCCCGAGTGCTAAAATTAAAGGCCCCTTACTTTTATTTTTATTTTATGTAGACAAGTAAGCCGGGGCTCGGGTCCTTTTCTCGCCATAGTATTGGGTCGTGTGAATTTCTCCCCGCCTGGGAAACTGAGCCTGGAGAGTGGGGTCGGGCTCAGGAGTTCTTCCCCTGCACCCGCAGTGAAGTGGGGGTCTGGACTCCTGTGCATTTCACTGTCCAGGGCGCCCTCGATCTTCTTGTCCTCGCTCTTGCTGTCTGTGAAATGGATCGCGCCTGACTCCAAAAGGGAATGTCCCAGGCTGCGCCCCGCCTCTCCGGGACTACAAATCCCAAGGTGCTCGAGGCGACCGCAGCTCTCCCTCCCCTGCGGGACACGCCTCCCTCCAGTCAGAGTCACGTCGTCTAACCTGTTCCCCGGCGACTGCCCCGCCCCGTCCTCCGCTCCCCGCCGCTGGAGCCGGAGCCGGAGCCCGAGGAAAAGCCCCCCGGTGCCAGGATCTGCCCCGGACGCGTGAGTTCCACCCCACCTGGGGTCTGCCACCCTAGAAACTGACACCGCGTCCCTGGGAGCACTTGGTGGGACCTCGGACCTTAAGTCCCGGGGCAAAATGTGGGGCGCTCACGCCTGGGTCCCTGGAAAGAGGCAACTGGGGTGCCGGCTTCACTGGGCATATGGATGGGGTCTCGGACTCCTGAGATCTGAGGAGTACTCGGAGCCTTTAGTCCTGGGGAGCCATTGGAGCTGGAATTCTTGAATACTTTAATTGGGGGACTCTTGGAAGTGTCTCGGGGGGATGTTGGGGGTCTCCGGTCTCTGACTTGTGGGTAGATGTGGGAGGTTAGGACGTTCGAGAAGGGTTGGGCGCCCGGGCGCCCTCCAGCTGCCTCCAGCACCGAGCCACCAGGTCTTTGCGTCAAATAGTGGCACTGGGGTAGTGGATTCTGGTTTTTGAAAAGAGTGGGACAAGCACGGAGCAGGGGGGAACGTGGGTCCCTCAGAGGCTATGTCCCGGCGCTACACCCCGCTTTCTGGTTTTGGGGTGGGGGCAGGGGATGAGAAACCGGGGCAGCTCTTCAACCTCTTGTGTGCCGCTGAGCGAATCCCCAACATGTCATTAACCGGGGCGTCAGACCTGCCTAACCAGAGGAGGCACATCGACCCAAGGCGCCCCCTAGCGGAGACGGGGTCGGACCTCTTGTTGCCCCATTGGGGTGGGAAATAACTGGGGTTTGCTGAGGTCATTGTAGAGCCCAGGCTAGAATAACAGGACCAGGGGCTGGATCCGGGAGGCTTGTGTGACCGCGTCTGCTGCATTTACACAGAACGAAAGGGTAAACCGAGGCTAGTGGGCCATACAGGCAGCTGAGTTTGAGATCTCCTTCCCTCCTTGACAGCTGTCTGTGGAAAGAATTCCTTCACTCCCACCAGATTTTTCTAATTAGCCTTCTTCCTCCCGGGGTGGGGTTCCTCCCTCTGACCCAGAGGTGAGAAATGTCACCTCCACTTCCATCTGTCTGACCTAAGGTATTGTGGGAGATAAGGGAGGGATGGAGGCTAATTCTGGAGGTGTCTGTCTGTCCTTGAGCTTGGGAGAGGGCAGGAGCAGGCAGGCAATTCCCTCTGTCTCTCCACCTCTGGGCCCTTACGTGGTGTGTGTGTGTGTGTGTGTGTGTGTGTGTGTGTGTGTGTGTGTGTGTGTGTTGAGAAGCCCAGCGGGGGACAAGGATCTGAAGAGGGAGGGTTAATGCCTGGCAGGACACCCGCTGACAGCCTGAAATGAAACAATAATAGTCACACAGTCCTGCCGGGTTCAGGTCAGGATGGATCTCCCCGGCCACAGAAGCGTTTGGCAAGCGCCCAAAGGTAGGAACAGCGAGTTCCACCTTTCAGGGCAGTTTGTTGACCCCGGGGAGGACTCCTCCCTAGCATTGGGGAAACTGAGGCTGGCAAACACACACCACCCACACCCTGGGATCTTGCCAGTTTCTGTCTGGAATCTTCCAGGGTTCTCACCCTGCCGTAGTCCTGCCTGCATTCCTGGGGAAATCACTGTTGCCGGTGGGAAGTTTAGGGTTCTGTGGTCCAAAAGCTCAGGCAGTTGGGACCACTGGCAACAGAGCCCAGGGCTCTTAGAATCACAGAAAGAAGGGGTTATTGGCATGTGGGCTCGGAAGGTAGACTGCTTGTCCAGCAGTCAGGAATCCTCAGGGTTTGGTCCCCAGAACTGAATAAACCAGACTATCATGTTACATGCCAGTATTTCCAGCACTGGGAGGTGGAGGCGGGAGGATTGGAAGTTTAAGTATACCATGGATGCTGGGTAGGGGTGACACATGCCTTTCAATCCCAGCACTAGGGAGGCAGAGGCAGGCTTATCTCTGGGTTCGAGGCTAGCCTGGTCTACAGAGTGAGTTCCAGAACAGCTCAGAGTACACTGAGAAACAAAAAACAAAACAAAACAAAACAAAAAAACCAGAACCACTGTGGGGCGTGGTGGTACTTTTAATCCTAGCACTAGGGAGGCAGGGAAAGCAGATCTCTGAATTCCAGGTCAGCCTGGTCTACATAGATCCAGACAAGCCAGGGTTATGTAAACAAACCAACCAACCAAGATCCCTCACAGAAGAGTCTCTGGAAGAATCTACAGCGCCTGGGTTTTCGTCCCTGGCTCTGAGCCTGCCCGTGTGCGATTGATTCCCCCTGGCCTCAGAGACTGAACCCAAGCCATGTGCGAGCTCCATAAGCCACTCTGTTGCTGGGAGCTGAAGTTCAGCTCTTGTTTGTTGGAGACAGTGTCGCTTATGTAGCCCTGGGTGGCTTTGAACTAGAGATCCTCGTGCCTCAGCGTCCTGAGTGCTCATCTGTGTTACCCTAGAGAACCATGGAGGAAGGCTGGTAGAATAACAGTCCAGGATGCGAGACATTCGGTCCTTGCACTGTTGTAAACACTGTGTAATTTAGGTCCTCCGACGCTCACACCTCCTCTGGGTGAAGGCATTAATCCCCCCAAACACACACACACACACACACACACACACACACACGCACGCACGCACACACAGAGTACACATGAGGAAACCGAGGGAGAAAGAAGATGTCACAATAACTAGCTCAAGGCCGAGGGTTAGCTAGGGGAAGTCCCTAGCCCATTCCACAGAGGCAAACATCAAGTCTGACCCGGCTAGAGTGGAGGATTACACTTTGGGTGTTCCCAACCCATTCCAATCCCTGACCTGGATCCCACTGACTTCTTCAGGAAGCCCAATAAGATCCTTCAACTCTGAGAGCCTGGCTGGGGTGCAGAGGAGGCCGGGCAAGGTCTTGAGACCCAAGGGTGGAGCAGAGATGGGAGCCTGTTGAAGGGGGAGCTAGAATTGGAGAGGAGCCCAAGGAAGAAGACCTGAGGGTGGAGGGCAGGGACAGGAGCCTGGGAACAGAGGCTCTGCTTCCCCTGGCTCGCCCCGCTCCCTGGCCCCGGGGAGCTGTGCACCTGCCCGGGCCCGCCTCGCATTCCCCGGGCCTGAGCTCAGCCACTGGGCCCGCGGGGGACGCGCGCCCCCTGGCGGTCGAAGTGTTCCTGCCACCCACAACACCGCTGGGAACCCCTTTGCTCTCAGAACCAGAAA
Organism: Peromyscus eremicus; assembly: GCF_949786415.1. Taxonomy (NCBI): domain Eukaryota; kingdom Metazoa; phylum Chordata; class Mammalia; order Rodentia; family Cricetidae; genus Peromyscus; species Peromyscus eremicus. The sequence continues at coordinate 170,164,987 of NC_081416.1, read as the reverse complement.
TGAGGGTCCTAGCCAGTTGATAATGGTGCATTTGCCAAAGGATCCTCTTCCTGTCGGATACTGGGAACTGAATTCCTGTCCTCTGGAAGAACAGGCACGTATTGCTGAGCCGTGTCTCAGCCCTCTGTGCACACATGAGTGCCGGTGCCTACGGAGGTCGAGGCTGCAGCTGGAGCTGGTATACGCAGCTGGGAACTGGAACTCTGGCCCTCCATACACTCTCAACGGCGGAGCCCCCGCTCCAGCCTGGAGACCGGGTCGTTTCTGCTCTGGTTGGCCTGACCATGAGATGTAAACAAGCCTGGCTATCTTCAGACCTCTGCCTTTGAAAGCTGGCGTTACCGGCGTGTGCCACCATGCCCAGCCCTTTATTTAAACTTTGATTTTGAGATAGGGTTGCCCAGGCTGGCCCCTTCGATGTACTCTGCTGCCCAGACAGACCTTGAACTCTTCCTCGGCCTCCTAAGTAAGCTGGGATTACAGGTGTGTGCGGCCAGGCCTGACTGTACTGTCTACTTTCCGAGGCCTGATTCCTCTTGCGTCTTCTGTCTAGATAGATCTTTGCACTGGTCCAGTGAGGTAACCCATTTATCTTTGTTTTACAAGTTAAGCAACTGAGGCACTCTTCTCGGGGCCTTCCAGAGTTCACCTCTCCATCTCTGGTTTCTGGCTTGTGGTGGACTCCAGGAGAGTGCAATTCTGGGACAGACAGAGAGCAGCAGGAAAACTAGAAATTGTGGGCAAAACAAATCACAGAATTCTAGAATGTTCAAGAGATAGAATCTTGGACTTGGATCCTAAGTTTTCTACTAGGGATTGAACTTGGGACCTCACTAATGATAGTCAGAGCTCCACTATTGAGCCACGCCCACAGCCCCTCATGGGGGAGGCGGGGATTCTAGGCAGGGGCTCTACCACTGAGCCACACCCCCAGCCCCTCACTGGGGGATTCTAGGCAGGGGCTCTACCACTGAGCCACACCCCCAGCCCCTCACTGGGGGATTCTAGGCAGGGGCTCTACCATTGAGCTAGATCCCCTTTTCCAGTTCATAAATTTCTCTCAGTAGACACTTAAGCTTTCAGGTCCCCCTTTGTAGAGCTCCCCATCTCAGAGTCCTTACTGGGTGGGGTGATGCTGTCTGCAGCTCCAGCCACAGAGAGGCAGGAGGAACCATTAGTAAGGTTCCTCGACAGTCTGGGCTACACAGTGAGACCAAATACAACATCAAGTTTCAGAGTGGAGCCCTCTTTGAGATCAGAAGGGCCTTTCGGAATACTTAGTTTAAATCCTCCTGCTTGTGGGGATCTCAGGAGTCAGGGAGTCTCCAGCCCTAGGAGTGGAGAGAACTCAAGGTCACGCATGCTCAGATGAGCCACCAGCCCCAACAGGTTCTGTTCCTTGTGGCTTCCCAGGCAGAGGCTGGTGTCAACATGTCCCAGCTGGCCCCACGGCCTACACCTTTACCGCCAAAGCTAAAAGGTGACAGAGCTGGCGGGCGAGGCGGCCGTCATGGGGATAAAGATGGCTGGTGTAACCGGTTCCCGGCGGCCTAGCTTCCTCCTGCTCGCTGGTGACCACAGCTGCCTCTCTGGCCCTGGCCAGCCCCCTCCCTGTTCCTGCTCTTAACAATGGGTCAGTGTGAACAGGGCCTCTTGTAGACAGTGGCAGAGAGGAAGCAGTGATGTCCCCACCCCTGGCTGTCTTGGAACTCTCTCTATAGACCAGGCTGGCCTCCAACTCAGAGATCCACCTGCCTCTGCCTCCCGAGTGCTGGAATTAAAGGCACGCACTGCCACCGCCCGGCTGATTTATTTCATTTTTAAGTATGCGTATGTATGTTGGTATGTGCACATGAATGCTGGTGCTCTCTGAGGCTGGAGAGGATGTTGGATTCCTTGGCGCTGGAGTTCCAGGAAGCTGTGGGCCGCTCCATATCAGTGCTGGGAACTGAACTCAGGCTCCTTGAAACAGTAGGAAGTGCCCAGAGCTGCTGAACAATCCTACCCCAGGGTTCTTTCTTCTCTTACCTTTTATTTCTTCTTCTTTCTTTTTGCTTTTGGAGACAGGGTCTCGTATTTTCTAGGCTAACCTCCAACTTGCTGAGTAGCCGAGGCTGAGTCTTAACTCATGATCCTCTTGCCTGCACCCCCCAAGTGCTGGGATGAAGGGGTGCACCACAGACGTGGCCTTGGTGCCAAGCTGTCTGAGGTGTATTTTCTTGCTTCTTAGCAAGAAGGTTTTGTGTGTGTATGCTGCTGTGTCTGGAATATGTATGTGTGCTCCTGTGGGTGGGGTGTGTGTGTCTCTCTGTGATGCGTGTGTAGTGTTTCTGTGTGTGGAGTGTGTGTGTGTGCTCCTGTGGGTGGGGTGTGTGTGTCTCTCTGTGTGATGCGTGTGTAGTGTTTCTGTGGGTGGGGTGTGTGTGTGTCTCTCTCTGTGTGTGATGTGGTAGTGTGTAGTGCTTCTGTGTGTGGAGTGTGTTGCTATGTATCATGTGTTGGTGTGTCCTTGCACATAGAAGCCCGGGGTCAATATCACATATCCTCCGCCTTATGTGTGGTTGTTTTTCTAGATTTATTTGTTTTGTTTTATGTGTATGAGTGTTTTGCATGCGTGCATGTCTGTGCACCATGTGTGTGCCTGATGCCCATGGAGGCCAGAAGAAGGTGTTGGATCCTCTGCAACTGGAGTTACAGATGGTTGTAAGCTGCTGTGTGGGTGCTCGGAATCCAACCTCTTGACCTCTGAGCCATCTCTCCATCCCCCACCTTAATTTTTGAGACAGGGTTCCTTTCTGAATAGATTTGGCAAGAGTAGCTAAGCAGCCACTGCCTGTCTCTGCTTCCTGTAGCTGGCATTCCCAGCATGCACCTGCACTCCCAGCATGCACCTGCACTCCCAGCATGCACCTGTTCTCTCAGAGTTTTACCGGGGTGCTAAGGGCTGACCTCAGTTCTTCATGCCTATACAGAAAGGCCTGCACCAACTGAGCCAGCTCTCCCAAAGCCTTTAACCCAGGTTAGCTTCTCACTTATGTAGCCTTTCTACTAGCATGCTAGTAGAATTGGTTGGGTTTTTTTTTTTTTTTAAGGCAGGGCTCACTCTGTAGCCCAGGCTAGACTGAATGTATTCTGTAGCCCAGGCTGGTCTGGAGCTAGAAATCCTTTACAACTGCCTCCTGAGAGCTAACATTACAGGTGAATGACACATGCCTGGCTCATAACTATTGTTTAGAGGTGGAGTGGGAGCTATGGATGTGGCTCAGTTGGTAACGTGCATACGTAATGTGCATGAAGCCCTGGGTCCATTCCCAGTACCACACAATCCACCTGGTGCTCCAGGCCTATAATCTCAGCACTCAAGGTGTAGAGGCAGGAGGATCAGAAGTTTGAGATCAACCTAAATTACATACAAGCTTTAGACCAGCCTGGGCTACGTGAGATCCTGTTCCAAACAACAGCAAAAACAGGTCGGAGAGATGGCTCAGAAGTTAAGAGCACTTGTTGCTATTGCAGAGGACCCAGGTTCAGTTCCCAGCACCCATATGGTGGTTCACAACTATTTATGACTATATTTCTAGGGGATCTGACACCCTCTTCTGATCTCCATGGACTCCAAGCGTGCAGACGTGTAGACACTCCTACACATAAAATAAATAATCTAAAAATGAACAAAACAAAAGCCAAACAACAACAAACTTATTGTGCAGGGACAGGCCTGTAGTCCAAAAGTCCCGGAGGCCAAGGCAAGCCAAAGATTGTGAGTTTGAAGCCTATGTAGTTTTAGGCTACATAAAGTTTTCCAGGCCACCCTGAATACTTAAAAAGACCCTGTGTCAACATGAAAAGTAAAATGATGGCTGGGGATGTGGCTCAGTGGTAGAGCCCCTGCCTAGCATGTATGTGGCACTGTCTTTAATCCTCATTACAGCAATAAACACAACAAAACAAAAATCAACAACAAAACATCTGGTGGTGTCTCCTGATCCCTAGTAAACATTCATTAAAGTAACAATTATTTCAGCCTCAGTTCAATATCACATGATAGGTGATAGAAAGATTCTTTGTCCCAAACTTTTTGTTTGGTTTTGGTTTTCTGTTTTCCAAGACAGGGTTTCTCTGTGGAACAGTTCTGGCTGTCCTGGAACTCACTCTGTAGACCAGACTAGCCTAAAACTCACAGAGATCCGCCTGCCTCTGCCTCCTGAGTGCTGGGATTAAAGGCTTACACCACCACCGCCTGGCTATCCCAAACTTTTCTAGAATGGCTTCGGACTTCTATGTAGCTTATGGACGTGGACAGAGTTTTGAAGGAATTGGTATTTTGGAGACTTAATGGCTGTTGAGCCTCCCGGCTTCCCTGAGGGTGGGGCCTGGAGGGGCGTAGCCTGAAGGGTCTCAGCAAGTTCTCCATCCAGGCAGGCACCCTGCTCCGGCCGGCACCATGGACAGCGAAGCATTCCAGAATGCGAGGGATCTTCTGGATCTGAACTTCCAGTGTGAGCTGGGGGCAGGGGCGGATGGGCGGGGCCCGGCAAGGGGCGGGGCGGGGCGGAGGGGGCGCGGTCCTGACCTCCGCTCCCACCCACCCAGCGCTGGCCATGAAGCACATGGATCTGAAACAGATGGAGTTGGACACCGCGGCCGCCAAAGTGGACGAACTGACCAAGCAGTTAGAGTCCCTGTGGTCAGACTCGCCAGCGCCTCCTGGCCCGCAGGCTGGAGTTCCCCCTAGGGTGAGCTTGGTGACCCCCAAAGCCAGCTTCTCTCCATGCCCCAGGGAAGGCTTGAATTTCTAAGGGTGTTCAGGTTGTGAGGTATGCAAGGCCATCTAGAAGAGAGGCATGGAGAGCAGGCTGATAATCCCTGCACTAGGGAAACTAAGGCAGAAGGATCAATTCAGTGCCAGCCTCTCTGCTTCGTAGTGAGTTCAAGGAGGCTGGCTAAATTGGTAGTATGTTTGCCTAGCATGAATGAAGGTCAGGGTTCCGTCTCCCATACTGTATAAAATCAAGGCTTGCAGCACACACCTGTTATACTGGAGAGGCCGAGGCAGGAAGATAAGGAATTCACGGCCACCCTCAGCTACATGGAGACCTTCAGGCTAGCCTGAGCTTCGTGAGAGACCCTGTCTCAAAAATAATTTGTTTGTTTGTTTTGGGTTTTTTTTTTTTTCAAGACAGGGTTTCTCTGTGTAGTTTTGGTGCCTGTCCTGGATCTCGCTCTGCAGACCAGGCTGGCCTTGAACTCACAGAGATCCGCCTGGCTCTACCTCTCGAATGCTGGGATTAAAGGCGTGCGCCACCACCGCCCAGCATTATTTATTATTTTTTACGACAGAGTCTCGCCGGGCAGTGGTGGCGCATGCCTTTAATCCCAGCACTCGAGAGGCAGAGCCAGGCGAATCTCTGAGTTCGAGGCCAGCCTGGTCTACTGAGCGAGATCCAGCCAGGAAAGGCGCAAAGCTACACAGAGAAACCCTGTCTCGAGGGAAAAAAAAAACAAACAAAAAGACAGAGTCTCAGTATGTAGCCCTAGCTAGCCTGGAACTCACAGAGACCCACCTGTGAATGCTGGAATTAAAGGTGTGAGCCTGCCCACTCCCCACCCCACCTCACCCCCGACACACACACAAACACACACACACACACACACACACACACACACACACACACACACACACAGACACGGTTTCTCTGAGTACAATCCAGACTGTCCTGGGACTCATGCTGTAGACCAGGCTAGCCTCAAACTCACAGAGATCCGCTGCCTCTGCTTCCCAAGTGCTGGGATTAACGTGGGGAAAAAAGTGACTGAAGCAAAAGGCCTTTTCTTAAGTCATAGAAAAGAGCCAGTAACAAGCTAGACCCCCCTCGCGCCCAGGCTTTGCCCACACTCCGTACCTCGTGTTCGAAGTCAGCAGGCCCAATCTGAGTCTCTGCATTGACTTTCCATCACCTACGCTGATCTCCCCCACTGGCCCCCTATCGTCTCCTCTGACTCTTCCATGCCCGACTTCCCCACAGATGTCCCGGTACAGCACCAGCCCCATCCTGGAGCATTTTGGTAGCAGAGGGTCCCCCCAGAAGACGTCCACCGATGGCACAGAGGCCCGTTTTGGACGCTCGGAGAGTGCCCCATCCCTGCACCCCTACAGCCCTCTGTCCCCCAAGGGCCGGCCGTCCTCCCCACGCACCCCCATCTACCTGCAGCCCGATGCCTACAGCAGCCTGGAGCGCGCGCCATCGCCCAGACCCCGCGCCTTTGACGGGGCGGGCAGTCCCCATGGCCGGGCGCCGTCCCCGCGGCCGGTGACTGGCTCACTGCGCCAGCCGGGCCCTCCGACGCCCTTCGACTACCTGGGCCGCTCAGGGTCCCCCCGGGGCAGCCCTCTAGCCGAGGGGCCCCAAGCCTTCTTCCCAGAACGGGGACCTTCCCCACGTCCACCCGCTGCAGGCTATGACGCGCCGGCTGCGTTCGGGAGCCCCCTGCTGGGCGCGGGTGGCAGTGCCTTCGCCCCGCCGCTTCGCGCACAAGGTACAGGGACCCAGTCTTAGGGAGGTTGGCCCGGTCCAGTCTATGCTTACACCCTCACTCACGCACCCGTTCCCCCCAGACGACCTGACGCTGCGCCGGAGGCCCCCGAAAGCCTGGAACGAGTCTGACTTAGACGTGGCTTATGAGAAAAAGCCTTCACAGACAGCGAGCTATGAACGTGAGTGACAGAGTATGGGGTGACCTGGAGGACAGGGGTCTGAAGTCCATCCTAACGATGTGTGTCTTGCAGGGCTGGATGTCTTTACACGGCCTGCCTCGCCGGGCCTGCAGCTCTTACCCTGGAGAGAGAGCAGCCTGGATGGGCTTGGGGGCAGTGGCAAGGTGAGGGGCAGGTGGGCAGCACAGGTGTGAAGGTGGAGGGTCCGTGTGTGTGTGTGTGTGTGTGTGTGTGTGTGTGTGTGTGTGTGTGTGTGTGTGTGTGTGTGTGTGTTCTTATGCTCTTTATGGTGGGAGGCTGAGGATTGAATCTAGGGCCTAGTTCATTCTAAGTGAGTGGATAGCACTAAGCCACACCCCCAGCCCCTCACTGGGGGATTTTAGGCAGGTGCTCTACCACTGAGCCACACCCCTAGCCCCTCACTAGGGTATTCTAGGCAGGTGCTCTACCACTGAGCCACACCCCCAGCCCCTCACTAGGGGATTCTAGGCAGGGGCTCTACCACTGAGCCACATCCCCAGCCCCTCACTGGGGGATTCTAGGCAGGGGCTCTACTACTAAGCTAGCCATATCCACAAACTTCTGCTTAGTTTTCAATAAACTGATTTGAATCCTACCTCAGCCTTCTGAGTGGTAGCCTCCAAGCATGGATGCTCTTCCTCGTGTGTGTGTGTGTGTGTGTGTGTGTGTGTGTGTGTGTGTGTGTTTTCTATAGTCCACACTGGTCTTACAGTCAAGGCAGTCCTCCTGCCCCAGCCTGGGACCACTGGTGTGGGCCATCATAGACATGTTCTTGCCTTTCCCTCATCCTCTTGCCCTGAACCTAAGTTCCTTCCTCTTCCCTTTCTCTCCCCACTGCAGGACAACATCACCAGCGCCACATTGCCACGCAATTACAAAGTGTCCCCTCTGGCCACCGACAGGCGTTCTGACATAGGCAGTTACCGCCGCTCTGTGGGCTCAGCAGGCCCCTCAGGCACTTTGCCCCGCAGCTGGCAGCCCGTCAGCCGCATCCCCATGCCCCCCTCCAGCCCCCAGCCCCGCAACACACTGCGCCAGCGCCCCATACCCCTCAGCATGATCTTTAAGCTCCAGAATGCTTTCTGGGAGCATGGAGCCAGCAGGGCTGTGCTCCCGGGATCCCCCATCTTCTCCCGAGCACCCCCACCCAAGCTACCTCCCCAGCCACCCCCTCAGCCACCCCCCCAGCCCCAACCTCAGATGCCCCCCCAGTCCCAGGCCCAGCCTCAGACTCCGGCACCTCCACAGACTTGGCCTCCCGTGAATGAAGGTGAGTCAGCTGAAGGGGTCCCAGCACAAATGATGGGGACCAGAGCAGCTGGGCAGCCAGGACAGCCAAGCCTGAGTCCAGACACTGTGCCTGCACAGAGCCGGGCCAGATAAACCTAGGAATGCACACAGGAGCCAGGGTTACATGGTGGTTGAGCCAAGTCCCATGCTGGGAAGCTCGGGGCATGTACTTTAATAACCTCTCTGAACCTTGTGTTCTTCCTGAGTGTAAAAGCTGAATCCTGAGAAAGCCCTGTCTTTTGGGACATGGTACTAAAGCCATATCAAGTCTTGGAAATAAGGCCCAGTGCATAGTAAGAGCAGGTTGCCCTGTGAAAAGAGCATCACAGTGTTTACCTTGTAGGTTTGTGCCAGACATTGGGATGGTGGATAAAGACCAGTTTAATGTTTTCACCTGCTTCTGAAGCGCCACTGTGGAGGGAGGGGATGTAAAACAGAGAGAAGAGACCCTAGGACACTAGGCTTCTGCTTTGGAATTTTCTGCATAAGATGTTAGGGAGTGAAATTCTTAGGATCCTAGAAAACCAAGTTTATTGTTGGTGGTGGGAGTGCAGATTCCAGCTGTGTGACTTGGGGCAAGTGACTTTCCCTCTCTGAGCCTCAGATTCCTTTCTGTAAAATGGAGATGATCACTGATCTCCACAATGTAGAAGGGTGATGGGTATGTAGGGCCGAGGTGGTAGTTCAGTGCTTAGAATGTCTATCATCTGCCCTGGGTTCAGTGCTCAGCACCATAAATAAATAAATCTGGCATATAGATGCTCAATAAATAGGGGATCCCATAACATTATATTATGTACAGCCCAGGCAAAGTGTAGTCTAGAGAGGTCACACCACGCAGGAGCTGGTTACATCCTGGAAGTTACAGATCTTGGGAAACTCCTGGTTACTCTTCCTCTGATGGGGCTCTTGTTCTTTGCAGGCCTCCTCAAACCCCCTGCCGAGCTGGAGCCAGAGCCAGAGCTGGAGGGGTTACTGGCTCCCGTGCTGGAGGCCGGGGACACAGAAGAAGGCACCGTCACTCGGCCCCTCAGCCCCACCAGGCTACAGCCAGCCTTGCCGCCCGAGGCACAGACGGTGCCTGAGCTGGAGGAGGTGGCCCGAGTGCTGGCAGAGATTCCTCGGCCCCTCAAGCGCAGAGGCTCCATGGAGCAGAGCCCTGCTGTGGCCCTGCCCCCCACCCACAAGAAGCAATACCAGCTGATCATCAATAGACTTTTCCATCGGCATGGTGGCCCAGGGCCTGGCGGGCCTGAGCCAGAGCTGTCCACAATCACAGAGGGATCCGAGGCCAGGGCAGGGCCCCCTGCTCCCGCCCCACCAGCTCCCATCCCACCCCCAGCCCCACCCCAGAGCAGTCTTCCAGAGCAGCCTCAGAGCATGGTAAGTCACTGGAGGAGACTATGGTGTGTGCTCATCTCTGATACAGTTACTTTAACAAAAAAGTCTTCACCATATAGTGGTTTAAATGAAACCTAGTGTTGCACTCACACGTTATCCCCTGGCTACACCACATCCATTGAGATTAGCCTGACTTCATGACCCAAGATGGCAGCCACCATGCTGCAATGGAGCCTGGGAAATGTAGTCTTTTGTGTGGTTAGGGCTGGGCTCAGGGAAAAAGGGAGAGACTGGATGGATGGAGGGGTGACCTGGCACCTTGGCTTCATTTGCCTATGTCTTACCCCCAGCATTCTTTCATGAATCTCAATTTTATACCTGTGATTGATGTGAGTTTTCAGTGTGACCATGGGTTTATCTGAGACCTGGAAACCGGACAGTCTATGGTACCTACTTTTTCTGGGTGCTTCTGCTCTGTTTCCTGGTGAAGTAAGAGTCTCTGGTCCTCAAGACTTTGGTCATCAAGGTTTGTGTGTACCAACTGCAGAGTTTTCCATCTGTCCGCATGCCACTTATTCAGCTGTACATCCTAGGGCCAGGCACTTAGCCACTCTGTGTCTATGAAATGGGGGTGAGAATAGCAGTGGCCAACTGATCGGTTTGCCGTGAGGATTGACTGCTTCCTGGGACATAACTGTGACCCTCCCATTGTTAACACTGACCCAGAAATTCATTGGTGCTGTTTTTTTGTTTGTTGCCATTGTGTGTATAATATTATTAGCAATAGCAAGTCCAGGAAAGATATTTTTGGCTCAGTTTGAGGGTACAGTCCATTGTGGCAGGGAAAGGATAGCAGCAGGGACAGAAGGCAGCTGGTTACCTTGTCTCCGCAGTCAAGAAGCAGACAGATACATGCTGGTGGTTTTGGCTCTATTCTCCTTATTCAGTCTAGGACCCTGGCCCATAGAATGGTGGCACCAATCCAGGTGGGCCCACCTTAAGTAACCCAATCTAGACACCCCTTTGCAGACCTAGCCAGAGATTTCTTTCCATGGTGATTCTACATGTGTTATTTTTTTTAATCTATTTTTTGTGGGTTTTTTTTTAATGTTTTTTTGTTTTGTTTTGTTTTGTTTTGAGACAGGGTTTCTCTGTGTAGCTTTGCGCCTTTCCTGGAACTCACTCTGTAGCCCAGGCTGTCCTCGAACTCACAGAGATCCACCTGCCTCTGCCTCCCAAGTGCTGGGATTAAAGGCATGCGCTACCAACACCTGGCTATTTTTTGGTTTTTCGAGACAAGTTTTCTCTGTGTAACAGCCCTGGCTGTCCTGGAACTTACTATGTAGACCAGGCTGGCCTTGAACTCACAGAGATCTGCCTGCCTCTGCCTCCTGAGTGTTGGAATTTGAGATGTTGTCAATCAAAATTAACAATCAGTGGTTTTGTGGATTTTTTTTTTTTGTTTCGTTTTGTTTTGTTTTAAAAAGGGTTTCAGTATATAGCCTACATTGTCCTTGAAGATCTTCCTCTTCTTCTTCGTTTTTCAAGATAGGGTTTCTCTGTGTAGCCCTGGCTGTCCTGGAACTCTTTCTGTAAACCAGGCTGGCCTCAAACTCACAGAGAACCTCCTTCCTCTGCCTGGCGAGTGCTGGGATTAAAGGTGTGTGTCACCACCACCTGGCTCTAAGCTGTCCTTTAACTCACTGCCTCAACCACACTACCATGCCTGTCTTACAGAAGTAATTGCTGTAGACCACCTACTCCATGCCTTCCTAGCTTGCTCTAAGATCTCAGGCTTCCAGATTCCAAAGTCATAGGCTGACCTCGCAGTTGTAAAGGACCAATGTACAATGTACAAGGGCATGGCCAGCCCTCCCTACCTTCACGCCTCCCTGCCTAGGTGTGAATCCTCCTGACCCGGTGTATGCCTTGGGTCTGTTTTTCCCACTGAGATGTGGGTGGGCAAGTCTCACTGAAGCCCCGCCCTGTCCTGCAGGAAATGCGCTCGGTACTGCGCAAAGTGGGCTCCCCGCGCAAGGCCCGGCGTGCGCGCCTCAACCCACTGGTGCTGCTGTTGGACGCAGCGCTGACTGGGGAGCTGGACGTGGTGCAGCAGGCGGTGAAGGAGGTGAGGTGTTCCCCCCATCCCCACCCCAGGTGATAGTATAAGGAGAGCACGAGGTGACTTTGGGCGGTGCTGAGTCGTCTTCTCCCTGTTCCCAGATGAATGACCCAAGCCAGCCCAACGAGGAGGGCATCACCGCTCTGCACAATGCCATCTGCGGCGCCAACTACCCCATCGTGGACTTCCTCATCGCTGCGGGCGCCAATGTCAACTCCCCTGACAGCCACGGCTGGTGAGTCCTCCACGCGCCCCTGCTGGGAGGTGGGAGGAGCCTTGGCACGCGCACTTGGGCACTTGCGGTAGGCTGGCGCTGCCGGCTGGGACCTCCCTCTCACTCACCCCTCTGCCGCCAGGACACCCCTGCATTGTGCGGCGTCATGTAATGACACTGCCATCTGTACCGCACTGGTGCAGCATGGCGCAGCCATCTTTGCCACCACGCTCAGTGACGGTGCTACTGCCATCGAAAAGTGCGACCCTTACCGAGAGGGCTACGCGGACTGTGCCACCTACCTGGCAGGTGCGAGGCTGTGCCTGAGGTGGGGGTGGAGGGTGGGCGCTGGGCGACCCTCTTGGCAGATGCACGTTGATGGGCGGGGACTTGGGAGCTGCAGGCTGTACAGCTCACCTGCATTCCACCTGACGGGCGAGCCGTCAAGATGCCAAATATACCATCCAGCTGCTGTAGCGGCGCACACTTGTAATCCCAGCGCTAGGGAGGCAGAGGCAGGTAGAGCTCTGTGAGCTGCAGGCTAGCCTGGTCTAAGGAAGGGCAGTATGGCACCATGACCAGACTGCTTTGAAGTCATTTAGAGGCTGGGACACTTGTAGATACGGCTGTGTTCACATCAGGGATCTCCAGCGACCAGGCTGAATTGCGTGAGTGGGACGGTCAAGATAGACCGCACCAGAGGCTTGTGCGTCATCTCTGATGGTGTCATAGGTTGGCATTAGGGGTCAAGGAGCAGAAGTATTTAACATTGTATGGGGTGGGGATGGGGGCCAGGCATGCAGACCCATTCCTAAGGCTGGAGGATTGTAGTCGGAGACCAGCTGGAGTTCTAGAAGGCACCTGTCTCAAAAAGGGGGTGGGGTGTGGATGGCAACCCTCTACAACTCCATATGACACTCCTGTACAGACGTACCTGCCGGCAAAATACCAACGCACATAAAATAAAAAAGTAAATACATTTAAAGGGGTGGGTGGGTGTGGCTCAGCTGGCAGAGTGCTTGTCTGGCATGATTGAGGTTCTGGGTTCTGTCCCTGGTACTGCTGTGGTGGGCCACACCTGTAATACTGCAGCTTGAGAGGAGGAGCCAGAAAGACCAAACGTTCAGGGTCGTCCTTGGCTGTCTGCCTAGTTTGAGGCCAGCCTGGGCTACATTTGACCCTGCCTATTTTAAAGAGGGAGGTGAGGGCCTGGAGAGATCACTCAGCAGTTGAGAGTGTTGAGTTCAGTTCCCCGCACTGCCGTGGCAGCTCACAACCGTTTATCTCTGTACTTCCGTGGCATCTGGTGCCCTCTTCTGGTGTGCAGATGTACATGCAGACAAAACACCCATCTACATAAAATGCATAAATAAGCAAATCTTAACCAAAAAAAAAAAAGAGAGAGAGACAACACCAGCTGTTGGCTCTGAGTGAGGGTCGGTTGCCCGTTCTGACACACCAAGAGTCCTCAAATGTCAGAGCCCCTCACTCCCACCCACAGGCAGAGGCACAGACAGCTTTCCCCGTGGCTCATCCCTGCTAGCAGGGGCCATGCTGTCCTCTGCGTGGCTCTGTTCCTGGGCCCTGGCCTGACCGCCGTGTTCTTCCTACGTTTCCAGACGTGGAGCAGAGCATGGGGCTGATGCACAGTGGCGTCGTGTATGCGCTCTGGGACTACAGCGCCGAGTTTGGGGATGAGCTGTCCTTCCGGGAGGGCGAGTCGGTCACGGTGCTCCGGAGGGACGGGCCAGAGGAGACGGACTGGTGGTGGGCGGCACTGCATGGCCAGGAGGGCTATGTGCCACGCAACTACTTTGGGGTGAGTCCAGAGGGGACCCGGTGGGAGCCCGCTATGAGTGGCTTTGGCCAGGCTGCTCTGGGGAAAGAGAAGGAGCAAGGTGATATCGTTTCCTGTTATCCCAGTACTTTGGAGGCTGAGGCATGGGAATTGCTAAGAGTTCAAGGCCAGTCTGGGCTACATAGTAAGTTTAAGGTCAGCCTGAGCTACAAATGGGCCTCCCCCACCTCCACTGTCTCTGTCACATCTACACACACACATACACACAGAATTCATTATTACAGTGGTGAAGGGAAGGAGTCTAGAAGAATCCATTATTGGGTGTGCCGTGGTACGGGTCAAGGGTTTCCCTTTCTCTCAGGAAAGTGGATGGCAGCCGCGTCCAGGTTCCCCCACGTCTTCCTGCTCCTTGCCAGGGGTGTGGCTGGTGGTTTAGATGGCAGCCTCTCTTCCTGGGGGTGGGAGACACAGGGCTGGTGTCTGACGGTCCCCTCCCCTCAGCTCTTCCCTAGGGTGAAGTCTCAGAGGAGCAAAATCTAGCAGGAATGAAGGACAGTTGTCAAGGAGAAAAGTGCAAGCCAGCCTGCCTTCCACCCGGACCGTCCCGATCCGTCTGCTGCTGCGTCTACCTGCGCCCTAATCTCCAGGGGGCTGCAGCCTGCACACAAGTTCTCTGTTCTTCCAGAAGCTCGAGGAGGGCAGCCCCAGACTTACGATCAGGAAGCCGTCTCAGGCATTGGGGTGAGGTGGGGCTGAGGACCTTTGTGGGCGGGAGACCCCATACACACACTTGCCAAATCAGATCTGGTTCAAAGAGCCTCCTACTGCCAGCAAGCCACGTATTGTTACAGCTGAGCCCGGGAGGGTGACCCACCCCTTCATTTCTCTCGGAGTCCTTTCCTCCCCGATTCCTCCCAGCAGCCCCCATTCCTCCCCGCAGCCTTGGGGCCTGGGTGAGGTGCAGGGCTCCTCAGTAGGATGTCTGCCCACCCCCCCCAACCAACCAAGTGCCTTCACACCTGTGTGGCTTAATGTTTCTAACGACACAGGGAACCGCTTCCTTTGTGAATAAAGGTAGTTTGCACAGAAACGAGCATCGCTTTGATTCTGTCCGACGCCAGGAATTCTGTCCGTGCTGACTAGTTTTGTCAGCCTGACACAAACCTAGACAAGGTACTGCTCACAGTGTCGGTCACACCTAAGTCCAATGTTTTTATTTTACTCTTCGTTTTTTGAGACACTGTCTCACTCTATAGCTCTCACTGGCCCGGATCTCGCTATGTAGCTCAGGCTAGCCTTGAGCCTGCTTCTTCCTTTCAAGTATTGGCACTAAAGATGAGAGCTACCATACCCAGCTTTTTGTTTGGTTTGGTTTTTTGTTTTTCTTTTTCTTTCTTTTCTTTTTTTTTTTTTAAAGATTTATTTATTTATTATCTATACACAGTGTTCTGCTTGCTTGCATGTACCTGAACACCAGAAGAGGGCACCAGATCTCATCACAGATGGTTGTGAGCCACCATGTGGTTGCTGGGAATTGAACTCAGGACCTCTGGAAGAGCAGCCAGCGCTCTTAACCACTGAGCCATCTCTCCAGCCCCCGTTTTTTGTTTTTCAAGACAGGTTTCTCTGTGTGGCCCTGGCTGTCCTGGAACTCGCTCTGTAGACCAGGCTGACCTTGAACTCACAGGGATCCGCCTGCCTCTGCCTCCTGAGTGCTGGGATTAAAGGAGTATGCAAACACCTCCCTGCTCATGTCCAGCTTTTTAAAAGATTTGAGACAGGATTTTATTGTGTGGTCTAGGCTACCTTTAAACCTGTAATGCTCCTGCCTCAGACCCTGTTGGAGCTTGGGGTGACCGATGTGCCCCACCACGTCCAGCTTCTATTTATTTAATTATTTAGCAATAAAGCAAAGAAAGACATTTTAATCATTAGGAAGTAGAACAAATGAAAAAGGTACAGGGGCGTAGGGGGGCGGAAGGAGGGAGGACAGGAATCCGTGGCTGATATGTAAAATTAAATTAAATTATAAAATAAAAAAAATATAATGATAAAAAGAAAGAAAGAAAGAAAAAGGTACAGGGAGTCAAAATTTTTTAAAGGGATATAAAGGAAAATAAAAAGATCTGGTGCCACCTCCCCCAAGTCCATCTTCAGGGTCCTGACATGGGGTTTAAGTTAAGAGAGCAAGAGGGTCGGGCAATGGTGGCACATGCCTTTAATCCCAGCACTCGGGAGGCAGAGACAGCTAGATCTCTGTGAGTTCGAGGCCAGCCTGGACTACCAAGCGAGTTCCAGGAAAGGCACAAAGCTACACAGGGAAACCCTGTCTCAAAAAAAAAAAAAAAAAAAGAGAGAGAGAGAGAGAGAGAGAGGTACATGTAACTAAGCAGCTGGACATAGGCAAGGTGAGGTCCTGCCCATCACTGACCCATTAGCGTCTGGCTGGGTTCGCCTCTGTCCTGCTAGGTGGTTTGACACATGATCAAGAACTGTGGGAAAAAGTATGAAAGAGAAAAACAATGAAAGAGAGTTACAGACCAATCTCCCTCATGAACACTGATGCAAAGATACTCAACAAAATATTGGCAAACCGAATCCAAGAACACATCAAAAAAATTATCCACCATGACCAAGTAGGTTTCATCCCAGGGATGCAAGGATGGTTCAACATACGAAAATCTGTCAATGTAATCCACCATATAAACAAACTGAAAGAAAAAACACACGATCATCTCATTAGATGCTGAAAAAGCCTTTGACAAAATCCAACACCCCTTCATGATAAAGGTTCTAGAGAGATCAGAAATAGAAGGAACATACCTAAACATAATAAAGGCAATTTACAGCAAGCCAACAGCCAACATCAAATTAAACTGAGAGAAACTCAAAGCGATTCCACTAAAATCAGGAACAAGACAAGGCTGTCCACTTTCCCCATATTTATTCAATATAGTACTTGAAGTTCTAGCTAGAACAATAACACATCAAAAGGAGATCAAGGGGATACAAATTGGAAAACAAGAAGTCAAACTTTCACTATTTGCCGATGATATGATAGTGTACATAAGTGACCCCAAAAATTCTACCAGGGAACTCCTACAGATAAATTCCTTTAGTAAGGTGGCAGGATACAAGATTAACTCAAAAAAAATCAGTAGCACTCCTATATACAAATGATAAAAGGGCTGAGAAAGAAGTCAGAGAAACATCACCCTTTACAGTAGCCACAAATAATATAAAATACCTTAGGATAACATTAACTAAACAAGTGATAGACCTGTTTGATAAGAACTTTAGGTCTCTAAAGAAAGAAATTGAAGAAGATATTAGAAAATGGAAGGATCTCCCATGCTCATGGATAGGTAGGATTAACATAGTAAAAATGGCAATCCTACCAAAAGCAATCTACAGATTCAATGCAATCACCATCAAAATCCCAACACAATTCTTCACAGACTTGGAAAGAGCAATACTCAACTTCATATGGAAAAAAAAAAAAGACCCAGGATAGCTAAAAGAATTCTGTATAATAAAGCAACCTCTGGAGGCATCACCATCCCTGACCTCAAGCTCTACTATAGAGCTATAGTAATAAAAACAGCTTGGTACTGGCGTAAAAACCAACATACAGACTAATGGAATCGAATTGAAGACCCTGATATTAATCCATGCACATATGAACACCTGATTTTTGACAAAGAAGCCAAAACTATACAATGGAAAAAAGAAAGTATCTTCAACAAACGGTGCTGGCATAACTGGATGTCAATATGTAAAAGATTACAAATAGATCCATATCTGTAACCATGCACAAAACTCAAGTCCAAGTGGATCAAATACCTCAACATAAATCCAGTTACACTGAACTTGATAGAAGAGAAAGTAGGAAGTACTCTTGAATGCATTGGCACAGGAGATCTCTTCCTAAATATAACACCAGCAGCACAGACACTGAGCACAACAATTAATAAATGGGACCTCTTGAAACTGAGAAGCTTTTGTAGGGCAAAAGACACGGTCAATAAGACAAAAAAAGGCAGCCTACAGAATGGGAAAAGACCTTCACCAACCCCACATCTGACAGAGGGCTGATTTCCAAAGTATATAAAGAACTCAAGAAACTATACATCAAAATACTGAACAATCCAATTAAAAAATGGACTACAGAGCTTAACAGAGAATTCTCAACAGAAGAATGTCAAATGATTGAAAGACATTTAAGGAAATGCTCAACATCCTCAGTCATCAGAGAACTGCAAATCAAAATGACTCTGAGATACCACCTTACACCTGTCAGAATGGCTATGAACAAAAACACTAATGACAGTCCATGTTGGAGAGGATCCGGAGCAAAGGGAACACTCCTCCACTGTTGGTGGGAATGCAAACTTGTACAACTACTGTGGAAATCAGTATGGTGGTTTCTCAGAAAATTGGGAAACGATCTACCACAAGACCCAGCCATACCACTCTTGGGCATATACCCAAGGAATGCTCAGTCATACCACAAAGACACATGCTCAACTATGTTCATAGCAGCACTATTTGTAATAGCCAGAACCTGGAAACAACCTAGATGCCCCTCAACTGAAGAATGGATTAAGAAAATATGTACATATACACAATGGAGTACTACTCAGCAGAGAAAAACAATGACAGCATGAAGTTTCTAGGCAAATGGATGGACTAGAAAATATCATCCTGAGTGAGGTAACCCAGACTCAGAAAGACAAACATGGTATGTACTCACTCATAAGTGGCTACTAGATATAAAGCAAAGAACAATCAGACTGCAACCCACAGAACCAGGGAGGCTACATAGCAGGGGGGACCCTAGGATGACTGTGGCTTATAATAAGTTTTGGTTTTACTCAATTACTGGGCAAGCCTCAATGAAACATTTCACTATTAGGATAAGAATTTATACTGTATCAAGCTGATAATAGAAAAATAAATAAATAAATAAAAATGAAGAAAAAAAGATTTTAAAAAAGAAAAAAAAAAGAACTGTGTGAAATTTCAGCCATGGCGGTGGTGGCACACGCCTTTAATCCCAGCACTCGGGAGGCAGAGGTAGGTGGATCTCTGTGAGTTCGAGGCCAGCCTGGGCTACCTAGTGAGTTCCAGGAAAGGCACAAAGCTACACAGAGAAACCCTGTCTCGAAAAACCAATCAATCAATCAATCAATAGACGTGATTAAAAGGAGGCACTGAGGGAGATAGGTCAGTTGGTAAAGTGCTTTTTTTATGTATGTATTTATTGTTGGTGGCTGCTGGTTTTTTTCTCTCTTGAGACAATGTCATATAGCCTCGACTAGCCTATAGGAGATTTATAGTAGCCAAGGATGATTTTTCTGCCTCTGCCTCCAGAGTGTGTCTGTGCACCTGAGTGCACAGGGTACGGGATCTCTTGGAGCTAACATTACAGGCGATTGTAAGTTGCCTGATGTGGGAGGCTGCGAACCCACCCGATCTTGGGAGTCCTCTCCAAGATCAGAAAGTTCTCTTAACCGCTGAGTGGTCCCTCCAGCCCCTTAATGAATTTTTTTAAAACGCGTAATAGAGTCAGGCTAGAGTAGGGGCTCAAATAAACGGGAGAAGCTGATTTTAGGTTTCTTTTTTTTTTTTTTTTTTTTTTTTTTGGTTTTTCGAGACAGGGTTTCTCTGTGTAGCTTTGTGCCTCTCCTGGAACTCACTTGGTAGCTCAGGCTGGCCTCGAACTCACAGAGATCCGCCTGGCTCTGCCTCCCGAGTGCTGGGATTAAAGGCGTGCGCCACCACCGCCCGGCCTGTTTTTAGGTTTCTTGTGTTAAGTCTGGACACCAGTATTTTAATAAATCCGTTTTTGTCGGGTACAAGTAAACCAGTGTAACTGAAGGGCTCCTCAAGGCCTCCAATTTCTCTGTTTCTCCCCTAAATTCCGTTCACTGCTTGGACAATCAGGACCGAACCAGGAAGAGCTAACGTGCATGAGCCGGATCGATTCTCTCGGCTCTCTTCCTTCCACATTCTGTTCGCAGTCCTCGGCGGTCCTCAGCGATGCCTCGGGCACCGCCTCTCTCCGGAGCCCGCCCTCTCGCCTCCGTGCGCACGCGCCAACCTTCCGATTGGCGAGGTGACGGGCAGGCTCGGCCAATGGCGTCGCGGGGAAGGCGGGGCTCGAGGCCCACGCCCCCCTCGTTGAATATTCAGGAGGCGGTGGAGTGGACGCCCCAGCGAGCCGCCATGAAGTGAGAGGGGGGTCCGGGGAGAGCGGTCCGCGCTGCGGTGGGAGATGGGGCGGCCGGTGGGCGTCGCCGGGGCCGGGGCGCGGCGTGGAGAGGCTGCGGAGACCGGCCCGGGTGGCTTCGGGGTCCGTGGCGGGGAGATGCCGCGGGGGCGGGCGGGCGGCATGGAAGCCGGGGCGGCCCGAGAGCACCGGGCACTGACGCTTCGCCGCCGCCGCCAGGCTCAACGTGGACGGGCTGCTGGTCTACTTCCCGTACGACTACATCTACCCGGAGCAGTTCTCCTACATGCTGGAGCTGAAGCGCACTCTGGACGCCAAGGTGGGTGGCGGGGCCGCGGGCGGCTGCTCTCCCTGCACGCCCATGGCTCCCTCCGGCTAACGTCCTGGTCCGGGGCCGGGCACGTTAGCCCCAATCCTGCAATCCCAGCACCGGTGAAGCCCAGGCTGGAGCATCGCTGCGAGTTTTGAGGCCAGCCTGGGCTACCTAGTGAGACCCTGTCTCAACAACAACAAAAATAAACAATAGAGCTGGGAATGGAGCTCAGTTGGTAGGGTGCTTGCCTAGCTGGTTTCGTCCCCGGCACCGCATAAAATGAATATGGCAAATATGTCTATGATTCCAGCAGCAGGGAGGCTGGGGAAAGATTGATCCGAGTTTGAAGGCCAGCCTGACTTTCATAGTGAGTTCCAGGCCAGCTAGGGATATGTCTACGGAGACTCTGTTTCCAAAAAATATCTAGATAATTTGGGGAGGGAGGGTTGTAGCTATCTCAGTTGGTAGAATGTTTACCTAGCATACTCGAATCCCAACACAGAATTAGCCCCGCGTGAGATGATGCATGCCTGTAACCCTACCCCTGGGGAGGCTGAGGCAGGAGAATCACTGGGAGTTTGCAGTCGGTCAGGGTGAGTTCCAGGCTAGCCAGGGCTATATAGTAGGACCTTTAAAAATATAGTAGTAGGAGGCCGGCAAGATGACCTAGTAGGTGCAGTGTTTGCTGTATAATCATGGAGTTGATTACCAGGAACCCATGTAAAAGTGTAAGGAGAAAACCACCTCCACAAAGTTAGTTGACCTTTGACCTTGGCATATGTACCCACAAACATACATCACACACACACACACACAAACATACATCACACACACACACGCACGCACGCACGCACGCACGCCTGATAATAGTAATAACAGGTTTGATAATAGAATCAAGGCTGAGTCTTCCCAGTCTTAGGGACATTGAGACCTTTTTTTTTTTTGTCAGCCTGGCTTGGAAACCAGGATCCATGGGCTTCTCGCTGTGCACTCTTGGGCACATCAGTCAAGCTCTTGCCACAGTTTCCACCCCGTAAATGGTGGCTGTGCTTCTCTAGGGAGGCGCATTAGAGTTGTAGTTTGGTTGGTGCGTGTACCAGGCCCTGGTTTCATTTCCCGCACGTAAGCCTGGTGATTCACGCCTGTAACTCAGAACGTGGAGGCAGGAGGATCAAAATTCATTCTCTGGTACCATAGTGTGTTGGGAGCCAGTCACGGTGGGGCATGCCTTGAATTACAGTACTCCAGAGGCAGAGGCAGAGGCAGGAGGAGCCCTGTGACTTTGTCTACAGCCTGGGCTACATATGGAGTTTCAGGACAGCCTGGGCTACACATAGAGAGAGCCTGTTCCATAGAAAGAGTTAAACCAGTGTGCTAGGTAAGTTCCTGTGCCTCCAGCTACATCACAGCCCTCTCTTTACCTTCTGTAATGCGATAGGAACTCACTAACCTGTCCAAACTCACTCCACAGTCCAGGGGACACTGAATTTAACAACCCTCCTGCCTTGAAGAAGAGGAAGAAAACAGTAATGTGTTGGTGATCATCCTGGGGTATATGAGACTCTGCCTAAAAAGGAGACTCTGGAGAGGTGGCTCAGTGGTTAAGAAGGCTTACTGCCCTTCCAAAGGACCCCAGTTCGATTCCCAGTGCCCATATCTGCCACTCACAATGAGCTGTGACTTCAGCTCCAGGGGATCTCTTCCTGATTCTGCAGGCACTGTATGCACATAGCATACATACACATACACACACACACACACACACACACACACACACAAATTAATGTTCTTTAAGATCGAGTTAGTGACAGCCTTTCTAGGTTGTAGTGAGGACTGTGCCAGTCCACACATGAAAGGCAGCAGTTTCCAACTCAGGCTGACTTTTTTGGTGGCGCGGGGGAGTTTGTTTTGTGTGTGTGCGTGCTAGGAATTCAACTAACATGCTGGGCAAAGTACCTGCACCTCGAGCTACATCCCAGCCCTCTTTCCTTTTTGTGTGAGATAGGACGTCACTAAATTACCCAGGCTGACACTGATCTTAGCAATCCTCCTGCCTTGGGTTCCTGGGTAGCTTGGGTGAGAGCCTTTGATGAGCTGACTGGTGTTGACACGCAGAGGCTATTTGGCGTGTTTACAGTCACAGTAGTGGAGGGAAGGAGTTCAGTTGTGGAGGTCAGAGGACAGCTGTGTAGACTTGGTTGTCTCCATTTTTATGTGGGTTCTGGGGTTCAGACTCAGGCTGTTAGGCTTGGTGGCGACCACTTTTACATGCTTAGCCACCTTGACAGCCCTGAACATGAACTTTAAAAAAAATTTAACTATATTTATTTAGAGTGTGTGTATACATGTGTGTGCATGTGGAGGTCAGAGGACAACTTCTGAGAGGCAGTTGGTTCTTCCATGTAGGTCCTGGGGATTGAACTCGGGCATCAGGCATGGCCACAGTGCCTTTACCTGCTGAGCCGTCTCAACAGCCCACAATTCTATTGGTCCTTTCAATCTTTTTGTTTTGTTTCGTTCTTTTCAAGACACAGTTTCTCTGTGTATCCCTGGCTGTCCTGGAGCTCACTCTGTAAACCAGGCTGGTCTCGAACTCAGAGATCCACCTGCCTCTGCTCCTGAGTGCTGGGATTAAAGGCGTGCACTATCACTACCCGGCAGCCCTCACAATCTTGCTTCAAGTAAGGTTATAGAGCCACATAGAAGCAAGGATGCTGTGACCCAGATGTGATGCAGAGAGGTAAAGGTTCTTTCCTTCTGCTGCTCAGCAAGGACACAGAAATAGGGCTCAGCCTGTAACCCTAGTACTCAGGAGATGGAGGCAGGAGGATTGCCAAGAGTTCGAAGCCAGCTGGAGGTACATAGCAAGTACTAGACTAGCCAAGGCTGCATAGCAATATCCTTGGGGCTAAAATTAAGAATGAAAAATAAAAAAAACTCCAGCAAAAAGGAGAATCGGAAATGAAGCCAGTTGTTCTGGGGGCCTTGATGGCAGTTCCACCATTGTGTGTGTTGTGTTCCCAGATAGTGGCGTATCAGCGAGGGTCCCCAGAGTTTATGTCCCTGAGGTTCTGAGAGCCTGTGTGTGCCCAACTTTCAGGGTCATGGAGTCCTGGAGATGCCCTCAGGCACCGGGAAGACAGTGTCTCTGCTGGCCCTGATCGTGGCCTACCAGAGGGTGAGTGACCGTCCTGAGTGCCTGGACTGGGAAGCGGGGAGGGGCTGGATGGGGCTGAGCTGATTGTCACCCACAGGCTTTTCCACTGGAGGTGACCAAACTTATCTACTGCTCACGGACAGTGCCAGAGATTGAGAAGGTGGGCAGTGCAGATGGACCCTGCCCTCTGTCCCCTCCCCTGGCCTCGGTGGTCCCCAGTTGCTGCCTTCACTGGTCTGTGGGCAGGAGCTTATGCTTGTCGTGAGGTCCCCACCCAATGTTCCCATCGTCTAAGCAGGTCATAGAAGAGCTTCGCAAGCTGCTCAGCTTCTATGAGCAGCAGGAGAGCGAGAAGCTGCCGTTCTTGGGACTGGCTCTGAGCTCGAGAAAGAACCTGTGCATTCATCCCGAGGTGAGACCCGGCCTCCCCAGCCTTGGGCTACCCACTAAAGGCCCAGAGAAAAGCCTTGGCCAGTACGAAGTGACCGCCAATGAAACTCCTTTTTCAGTTGTTAGATCCTGGCTCATCCAAGATCAGAAACTACCTGAGTGCTAGGGTGGTGCCTCAGATTTCACATTTGACCTTGTGGGGTAGGTCAAAGTCTAAATGGTAGCTTACTCGGAGTATTGGGATCTTTGTATACATGAAACGTAAGTTAACTTTATGGCAGCCTTGGGTCCTAGCTGATGGTATCCATTATATGTATGCAGGTATTCCAAAGCCCACAGACATCCAGAACCCAAAACACAGCCGAGCCAAGGGCTATTCAGTGAAGACAGGGTTTCTCTGTCTTTCGTGGGCTCTCACTTGTAGACTCACTCTGTAGACCAGGCTGGCCCTTGCTGTGGAACGTCATTCTGTATGCTGTGAATGTGTGTTGCTCTGATTGGTTGATAAATAAAGCTGTTGGGCCAATGGTGAGGCAGAGTAAGGTCAGGCAGGACATTCCAACTAGAGAGAGAGAGAGAGAGGAAGGAGAAAGACAGAGCTGAGAAGATGCTGCTCCACCAGGAGAAGCAGGATGTAAAGTACCAGTAAGCCACAAGCCACGTGGGAAAGTATAGATTTGTAGAAGTGGGTTAATTTAAGATGTAAGAGCTAGCTAGCAATGAGCCATTCAGCCATATAGTTTGAAAATAACACATGCCTCTGTGTGTTTGCTCGGGTCTGAGTGGCTGCAGGACCGGGCGGGACACAGGAAAACTTGAGCTACAGGCCCCAAACTCAGATCCCCCTGCCTCTGCCTCCTGAGTGCTGGGATTAAAGGCGTGTGTCACCACTGTCCGGCTTGATTTTTTTTTTTTTTAAGTTTTTTGAGACAGGGTTTCTCTGTAGTTTTGGTGCCTGTCCTGGATCTCGCTCTGTAGACCAGTCTGGCCTCGAACTCAGAGATCTGCCTGGCTCTGCCTCCCAAGTGCTGGGATTAAAGGCAGCCACCACTGCCCGGCAATTTTTTTTTTTTTTTTTTAAGATTTATTTATTTATATTATGTATGAGTGCTCTATCTGCATGTACACCTTTATGCTAGAAGATGGCATCAGATCCCACTGTAGATGGTTGTGAGCCACCATGTGGTTGCTGGGAATTGAACTCAGGACCTGAATTCATCAGGACACTGAGCCATCTCTCCAGACCTGTCTGGCTTTGTTTTTAGAGAGCTTAGGTTTTTATTTTTTAAACATTTATATATTATTTGTGTGTATAAATTATTTGTGTGTGCTTGCGTGTGTGCGTGTGCATGTGGGTGCATGCTGGGAAGTAGGGGCGTGTGTCCCAGTGCATATGTATGGGTGAAAAGACAACTTGTGGGAGTCTGTTCTCTTCTGCTGTGTGGATCCCAGGGAGTGCACTCAGATTATCGGGCACTGAGCCATCCAGCTGGTCCTCTGTTTATTTGGTTTTACTATGATATGGATTGCCCCTAGGGCTTTGTGTGTGCTAGCAAGCACTCTGCCTACCCTTGAGACATACCCCCAGCTCCTTTCCACATTTTATTGTGAGGTAGGCCCTTGGTAAGTTGCCCAGACTGGCCTGGGTGTGCAGTCCTGCTTCAGCTGCCTGAGTAACTGGGATTACAGGCACACGCTGCCATGCCCAGCTCTAGTGACAGTTTTGAGTCTTAGCTGTGCTCCCACTCTGACATCCCTGTTGGCATGCACTGTCTGCGGTCTCTGTTGTAAGCTGTCCCCTGAACCCTCAGGTGACACCACTGCGCTTTGGGAAGGACGTGGATGGCAAGTGCCACAGCCTCACAGCCTCGTACGTGCGGGCACAGTTCCAGCAGGATGCCAGCCTGCCTCACTGCCGCTTCTATGAGGTGCAGGGAAGGGCCCGGGCCGGGGAGGGCAGAGACGCTCTGGACAGCAGCTCTCCCTGACCCTGCCATCCTCTGCCCTTGCCCCAGGAGTTTGACACCCATGGACGCCAGGTGCCCCTCGCTGCGGGCATCTACAACCTGGACGACCTGAAGGCCCTGGGGCAGCGGCAGGGCTGGTGCCCCTACTTCCTGGCCCGCTACTCGGTGAAGAGTTGTTTTGTTTTCTCCTGAGGCAGGATCTCATTTGTAGCCCAGGCTGGCCTCAAACTTGGAATAACCTTACCTCAGGTTCCCAGCTGTGGGGGTTGTAGGCATGAGCCACTGTGCCCACCCGTCTGTCAGCCCGTCTGTCTGCCTGCATCTTTGTTGACCTGGTGTCTAGGCCGTCTGTCTCCAGCCTGTGACCTCTATTTATGTCCTGTCTGTCTGTGGTCCCCACTGAGGGCCGATCCTGTCTGTCTTTCCGTCCATCTGCTGTGTCTGTCTTTGTGTCACATTTATGGAGTGGTGTGGCAGGGTTAGCAGGGCCCCGGACAACCTTTCCCTCTGTGTGCCCAGATCCTGCATGCCAACGTGGTGGTTTACAGCTACCACTACCTCCTGGACCCCAAGATCGCGGACCTGGTGTCCAAAGAGCTGGCCCGCAAGGCTGTGGTGGTCTTCGATGAAGCCCACAACATCGGTGAGGAGGGTGCCAGGGTGTGCAGACAGCCCTCTGCCCCCGCTCCCCCCGAAGCCCGGCTGAGCCCAGCTCTCTCCACTTTCCTCCCTAGACAATGTCTGCATTGACTCCATGAGTGTCAACCTCACCCGCAGGACTCTGGACCGCTGCCAGAGCAACTTAGACACCCTGCAGAAGACCGTGCTCAGGTGCCCACTCTGCTCCCTGTGCTGGGTCGGCCTCAGTGGCCCTGGATACCTGCTCCATTCCAGCTCCTATCCCGTGTCCCCGTCAGGATCAAGGAGACGGATGAGCAGCGGCTGCGGGATGAGTACCGGCGTCTGGTGGAGGGGCTGCGGGAGGCCAGTGCAGCGCGGGAGACAGATGCCCACCTGGCCAACCCTGTGCTGCCCGACGAAATACTGCAGGGTGAGCCACGTCCCACCCACCTCCGCCCCTCATAGCCCTTCCTGTCCCGGCTGACTCGGTCTCCCTGCAGAGGCTGTACCAGGCTCCATCCGCACTGCTGAGCACTTCCTGGGCTTCCTGCGGCGACTGCTGGAGTACGTCAAGTGGCGGCTGCGTGTGCAGCATGTGGTGCAGGAGAGTCCACCCGCCTTCCTGAGCGGCCTGGCCCAACGTGTGTGCATCCAACGCAAACCCCTCAGGTGCGGCCCGCAGTGGGACCACAGGTCCAGACTGTCGCTGGTGATAAGGGGGTCAGGTCAGAGCTGGATGTGGGGGAGCCCATGGGACCCTGAGGTCGGTTGGCTGCGAGTGCTGCGGGACTACATGTGCTTCCTCAGCCGTGTGTGTGTGTGTGTGTGTGTGTGTGTGTGTGTGTGTGTGTGTGTGTGTAGGGGGCGTGCAGGTGACACAGCCTCCGTGAACCTGGGAAACTGTCTGCGGCTGCTCTTCTTTGAGCACTGGGGTCTATGACACTGGCTTAGGGGGAGTGTGGCAGGGCAGAGGCAGGTGACTGTTGGCCATGGGTCTTGTGTCACAAGAGTTTACATACAGGCGGTGAGTCTGTGTGCCGTGTGGTAGGGCTCGTACCATCCTGGAGTGGTACCTCTGGGTGTCTTGCACAGTGTGGGGACAGGCTGACCACAGACATGGCCAGGTACCCAGGGAAACACGTGGCCAAGAGTCCATTGTTGCTTCCCTCTCCCGACCCCCATGGCTTCTCAGGTTCTGTGCTGAGCGGCTCCGCTCCCTGCTGCATACCTTGGAGATTGCTGACCTGGCCGACTTCTCCCCGCTCACGCTCCTCGCTAACTTCGCCACTCTCGTCAGCACTTACGCCAAGGGTAAGCTCTCTTGCCTCCACTGGGGCCTGACAGCAGGACTTGGGGGCCCAGCCAAGTCGGGCGGGGTATTAGCAGGAGGTTTGGGCATGCAAGACTCTGGGAGTCTGAGCTATTTCGAGGACCCTGGGAGCTGTACAGTGTTCCTGAGTAAGCGAGCCCCCTGTTCAGATTCATGTGTCCAGAGGTTCCATGTGGCTGCAGAGCGGAGAATGGAGTGGGCAGTGGGGTGACACTGACCCGAGGGATGCTATGGGGTCTGCTCACCCTGGGCTGGGTGAGGAGTCCTCGTGTGTGACTGAGGGCACTGGGGAGCCATGGCAGGTTCTGAGCGAGGGATGTACTTAGTGAGATTATTGCTTTCACGGTTCGTCTAGCAGGGAGAGAGAGGGCCATAGACTGTGGGGACAGGAAAGGGGGCTGGGGAGAGCCTTGGGAGGAAGAGGCCAGGGTGTAGGAGCATGGTGCTGGGCATGAAGGCCTTGAGGGAGAGGGATGTAGGCTGATGCAGAGGGAGACATTCTGGAGGCTTTTGCTTGGTCTGTGCTCCCCCACCCACCCCCCCACCCCACCCCCCCACCCCCCCGCAAGCTTTACACTGAGTTTCTAAGCTTATCCCTGGGGATTACTACCGTAGTCAGGAAACCAGGTCAGCTGGCACCCTGCAGTGGCTCAGCCTCGGCAGGAGGATACCCCGCCGGCAGGAGGATACCCCGCCGCCACCGCCAGCCCCACCCCAGGGCTACTGGCAGCTGCCTGCTTCCTTCTGCGGTCAGCCCTTGCCCAGCCCGTTGGCCTTCCTTGTTCTCGCTCCCCACCTACCGTCCATCACATTCTGGCCTGAACCTCCCTCCCTGCGCCCCCATCCCCTGCTGCTCTCAGAAAGCACCCCCACTCCGTGCTGGGCCTGCCCCGTCCTCTGTCCCAGCTGGGTCTCTGGGACTCTGGATAGTTGTCTTCCCCCAGTGCAAGGGGAGCCCTTGTGGATGGGACCAAGGCTGTGTTGGTCACTGCTGAGTCCTCGGCACAAGGCTGAGCACAGGACCTGATCGTTTCTTGCCAAGTGAAACAATCTGTGAATGTATTTGTTCAGTCAACAAATGAGCCAGGCCGGGCCGGAAACAACGGGATCTAAGGCAGCCTCACCCCCCACCCCAGTCACACACACACACACGCACACACACACACACACATACACATACACACACACGCACACACACACACACACACACACACACACACACGCACACCTGGCCCTGTGGAAACAGCAGGATCTAAGGCAGCCTCACCCCCCACCCCAGTCACACACACACACACACACACACAGGAGTCACAGCCTTTCTGGAATGATCTTTGCTCCTAGCCCCCTAGAAGGTGATACTGGAAGTGTGGCCATGCTGCGGGGATCAGGTGCCCCAGCCTCCCGGGGGGCCCTGGGGTGGAGCTGGCACCGCATCCGGGAGCAGGAGTGGCTGTGCACAGTCCATGGGCACACTTGTGGGTTATGGGAGGAGTGGAGACACCAGCCAACGTGAGGTGCCACAGCATCTCCCCGGCTGCGTGTGGGCAGCTGCCTGGGGAAGGGCAGGCCTGGCCCCCCTGCAGGACCATGCAGTGAAGTCCTGAGCATTCGCACAGTCCAGTCATGCACTAGCCCTGCAGAGAAGAGGGCAGGTTGGGGCGGTTGTGCACCCTGGTGCCTGGGTCTCACTTGGATGGTGAGCGTCTGGGGTGACACACGGGCCATGTTGTGACCATGAGACTCACCAGCTGCCTCCTCCACCAGGCTTCACCATTATCATCGAGCCCTTTGATGACAGGACCCCCACCATCGCCAACCCCATCCTGCATTTCAGGTGAGATGGCAATGCTGTGTGGGTGGGACGGCCTTGACCCCGCCCTGCCCTGTGTGACCTCTGTGTTGTCCTACAGCTGTATGGACGCCTCCCTGGCCATCAAGCCTGTGTTTGAACGCTTCCAGTCTGTCATCATCACCTCTGGGGTGAGGACACTGTGCTGTCGCTCCATGGGGGTCCCGGTCCCTGCCCCGTCCTGCTGAAGGCTTCCTTGCTGTCTCTGTTGCAGACACTGTCCCCACTGGACATCTACCCCAAGATCCTGGACTTCCACCCTGTCACAATGGCAACCTTCACCATGACGCTAGCCCGAGTCTGCCTCTGCCCAATGGTGAGTGGGTGAGACAGGTGGGCCCCCCGCCTCCTGGCTTCTGTGTGGGCAGCCAGCCGCTCAGCTGAGGCTCAGGCCTGGTGGGTGCAGCAAGCCACCAGATGACGCCTGCATGGGAGGGCGTCGTGCTTAGGGACACCACGCAGAGTGTGTACCGGTGCAGGGCAGGGCTGCTGCTCGGCCGCCATCTTGGTCAGGGTGGGTTGCCATTTGTCACCCAGCCGTGGCTTGGGCAGTGAGCCTCCTTCTGAAGCTTTGGGCAGAGCTGTGTCCTCTCAGCCCCTGGCTCTGCTTTGGAGTTTAGAGCCCAGCAGGTTCCTGACCATGTTCACCCCACAGCCACAGGCAGCTAACTGTGGCTGGGGATGGTGCCTGGCACGAAAATCAGAAACACTTTAAACCTTATGCAGGCTTTATAGCCTGACTTTGTGCTTGTGGAGCAGGAACTTTGTAGAGGCTGGTGGGTGCCAGAGGCTGGGCCTGTGTGCAGGTGCAGGCCTCCACTCTCACCAGCAGGCGTTAGACGGTTGTTCTTAGAGCTGGAGACTGGCATGGTGGACCGGGGAGGGTTGCTAATAGGTGTGTGCTGCAGGTGACCTGTACTACCTAAGGCTGGAGTGTAGCCTTGCTTAGGAGCACAGTGGTCCCTTCCCTGGGGCTTGTCGTTATGTGACTGGCGGCTGGTGGCTCATGGCTGAGCACCAGGCATTTGCCTAAGCATAGGCCTAGGGCTGTCCACACAAGGCTTTCCTGAGCTCGGGCCTTATCTGGTCCGGTGCTTACCTAGCACACAGCAGGCCTTGGGTTCCGTGCCCGGCAGTGCATGCCCGGTATGGTGAGGCAGGCCTGTGATCTTGGGATGTGGGCAGAAGGACCAGGAGTTGTTCAGGAACACCTTGGCTACACAGAACTTCAGAAGTTGGGGAACAGCCTTCTCATGGGCTTGCGAGGATGGATAGCCTCAGTGAGGCTCCTCGTCGAAAGGCCAGCCTGGGCTACATGAGACACCATCTCAAAAAGGGGGCGTTCAGCTATAAAGTGTGTCACACTACCTTCACGCCGACTCTTCCAGATCATTGGCCGTGGTAATGACCAGGTGGCCATCAGCTCCAAATTTGAGACCAGGGAAGACATTGGTGAGTCACCTGTGGGCCTGCTTGGGGTGGGTCTCAGGTGGGTGAGGGCCTGCGCCATAACAGGCCCCCTGCCTCTGTGGCTAACACGGGCCTCCCTCCCACCCTCAGCGGGCCACTGCAGGTTGGACTGCCCTGGGTCTCTTCACTCTGGGAGCTTGCCACCAGGCATATCACTGAGCCTCAGTACAAAGCACAGGGCCCTTGGGACACGGGGCGCTGGCTTCTGAGTGTCGTCTGGAGAGACACAGCCACTTCTGCGTGTTTCTTGTGCTATGACGTGTCATGTGGCCACGATGAACCTGGGGGGGCGGGCAGCCCTCTGATGGGCTTGGGAGGGTGAATTGGTGTCGGTATGGGTAAGGGTAAGGAGCCTCAGTGGGTGCCAGGGGGGGATCCAGTCTCTAACCCCCTCTCCCTAGCTGTAATCCGCAACTATGGCAACCTCCTGCTGGAGATGTCTGCTGTGGTCCCCGACGGTATTGTGGCCTTCTTCACCAGCTACCAGTACATGGAAAGCACTGTGGCCTCCTGGTATGAGCAGGTACGCCCCTCTTCTCTGCTCTTCCTGTTGGGGCTCCACGCCCCATGTTTCCACTGGTCGCACGCATCACAGGACAGGACAGTGGCGCCAATAGCACCCTGCCCCACCCCCACCAGCAGCCTGCAGGCTCCTCAGTGCCTCCCTCCACCAGAGGGGACCCCCCTCTGCATGGGCTGCGCTGCTCCCCAGCAAGTAGGCCTGGTGCCGGGAGGGGAGGGGGCAGGGGCGGTGCTGTGAACATCAGGTTCCGGGAGTTAGGCCGGACCAGAACTCCCGCTCCAGGAGCTCTCGTATGTGTGGATGAGGCCGTGGGGGTTCTGGTGCCCTTCAGTCTTGTGACTGCAGTGAGCCCAGCTCTCAGGCCTAGGTTCAAACAGGCACCGAAGACTGGGTGTGGCTCAGACAGGTACCTAGTGTGGACTTCCCCAGTGAGGGGCTGTAGGTTTAGTTAAGTGGTAGAGCATGTGTGTAACACGTACAGGCCGTTGTCACAGTTGATCCCTAGTACTGAAAAAAAAGGAGATCTGCCGGCCTGAGGGCTTGGGCCGGCAGGGTCTTGGCTGTGTCTATGAGGCACATGGGACTCATCTTCTGAACTCGGTGAGGTGTCCATTGTAAAGATCTCTGCTCACTGAGCTGCCCAAGTAACCCTGGCTGGTGCCTCTGGGCCCCTTGTCTTGTCCCGGTGGGTGGCCTGACTTGTGTCTCAGTTCCTTATCATTGCAGTGACAGGTTTGAACTCAGGATAACCCCTGGTTGGTCCTGCCTGGATTACAGTCAGGCCCTCCACCTGCACTGGCCCCTTTGGGCCCCATGCCCACCTTCCTGGGTGGTGATCAGCTTCCCACTTTGGACCGCCAAAGAGACTGGACAGCTGGGGTCCAGAGAAGGACCTCCATGGGAGGTCACAGCAGTGGGGCTGAAACAGGAGTGTTGGGCCTGTGTGGCCCATTGTCCGAACCCCTGTCATCCCCAGGGCATCCTTGAGAACATCCAGAGGAACAAGCTGCTCTTCATTGAGACCCAGGACGGGGCGGAGACCAGTGTGGCCCTGGAGAAGTACCAAGAGGTGGGTGCCTGGGACAGGCAGGGGATGCCAGCTGCCAGCAGAGCGGGAAAGGGCTGAGGAGTGCCTGCCTGCTTCCATCTCCCTAGGCATGCGAGAACGGCCGGGGGGCCATTCTGCTCTCAGTGGCTCGGGGCAAAGTGTCAGAAGGGATTGACTTTGGTGAGTGGACCTGGCTATTAGCCCAGAGGCCCACCCACCCTACTGTGGCTGCTCCCTTGGGGACCATGGGCATGCAGAGGGACCCCGTCTTCTTTCCGTACCCTGGGGCAACCCTAAGCACACACCCTGGCACCGGCCCAGAATGTAACCCTGCTGTCCTGCCCCAGTGCACCACTACGGGCGGGCTGTGATCATGTTTGGCGTCCCCTATGTCTACACCCAGAGCCGGATTCTCAAGGTGAGTGGGGAAGCAGTGGTGTCGGGAGGGGGGGCTGTAAGGGAAGGGCTGGCTCTCCTCTACCTTAGATCCTCCCTCACCCCCAGGCCCGGCTAGAGTACCTGCGGGACCAGTTCCAGATCCGTGAGAATGACTTTCTCACCTTTGACGCTATGCGCCATGCAGCCCAGTGTGTGGGCCGTGCCATCAGGGGCAAGACAGACTATGGGCTCATGGTCTTCGCCGACAAGGTGGGGTTCAGGGCCTCGGGGGCCCCCCCAGCCAGTCCCACCTCCTCACAGGGAGGGGTGGTGGGCAGCCTGGCTTCCAACCTGGGGTTTGCTGTGCTCCCCTCCCTCCTCACAGCGGTTCGCTCGGGCCGACAAGCGTGGCAAGCTGCCTCGATGGATCCAGGAGCACCTGACGGACTCCAACCTCAACCTGACGGTGGACGAGGGTGTGCAGGTTGCCAAGTACTTCCTGCGGCAGATGGCACAGCCCTTCCACCAGGTAAGCCCTTGGCCCCGCCCCTTCTCCCTCCTTCCCGGCGCACACTTTTCCTAGTCACCCAGGGTCCCCAAGTCCAGGAAGTAAGGGAGAGTGGACAGCCCGGGGGCACTGAAGAGACAGCCCTGGCGCCCTTCCCCTAGTTTGGCCATGCACTCCAGTCTCCGGACACTCAGGGTCAATGTGACACCCTGCCTTTACCCCGCCCCCCAGGAAGATCAGCTGGGCCTGTCACTGCTCAGTCTGGAGCAGCTGCAGTCGGAGGAGACGCTACAGCGCATCGAGCAGATCGCACAGCAGCTCTGAACACAGGACTGCGGTGACACCTGGGGCTCCCCAGGGGGTGCTGGAAGGTCCCCGGACCCTCAGGCGAACACCCAGTCCAGTGTACAGCCTTTAATTGCAGGGAGGGGACGGCAGGATCCCGATCCACAGGTGCCACCCAGGCAGGGTGCCCGATAGCCACCCACCCCCCTTCCCCGATCCTGAGCAGCGGCGGCCACTGCAGCCAGTCCACTTAGCGCGGGCTCAAGTCCTGGGTGCTGGCGCTGAGGGTCCGGGGGGCCTCGCTCAGGTGCCGCGTTGAGAGCTGGGGGCAGGCACAGGAGTGGTTGGAGTCCTTCCCCAGTTGACACTGGGGCCATGCCATCTCCTACCCGCCCACTCACCCCCATCTTGAGTCCCCAGGAGGAAGGCCCACCTTCCCCGTGTTGCTGAGCCCGCCAGCAGCTCCCTGCTCCGCACTGGCCCCTCACCTGCGTCCTGGCAGCCCTTGGACCGTCCATGTTGAGCATGCTGAGTGACACGGCCCTTTTCATCCTTCAGAGGAGGACGGGAGGGAGTGAGGCAGGGCTGCAGCCTGCCCCGCTCTGACTGCCGTCATGGAGGGAGGCACCAGGAAGGCTGACAGGCTGCTGACCTCGCCCAGCACTCACCCGGCAGCCCCTGCCGTGCCCTCCCCTCGGAGGCGGGAGACCAGCTTCTCACTGCCCCTCCGGATGGACTCCCGGAACTTGGAGAAGGAGCTGCTCCTACGCAGGACCTGGGGAGGGCACAGGGACCTGTGGGGACACAGTAGGGCCCACCCAGGCCGGGCCCTACGGGGACCCCAGGTGGAGCCTGCTTACCTGCTGCTGTGCGTCACCCGCTGTGCCTGCGTGGGGGGCTCCTGTGGAACAGAGGGGACACGGAGGTGGGCTGACGGACGCCACACACAGGGGGGCAGGAGGAAGGAGGGGTGGGCTCACCAAGTGGGGCGGGCAGAGCCTCCTGGCTGAGGATCTCCTTGTACAACTCCTCTGCCTGCTGGTACTTGTTCTGTTTCAGGTAGGCCGAGGCCTGCGGGGAGGGCAGGGGCAGGGCGTGGGCATCTTGCTTAGGCCTGGGAACTTCTCAGACCCGCCCGCCTGCCCCAGCATCCTGCCTTAGCTGACTACAGTGCAGACCCACCATCCCAGAAAACCAGGCTGCCCGAGCCCCTGCCCTGCCCGAGCTCCACCTTGTACCCCGGACTCCTACCTCAGTGCCTCAAATGTCAGGGGCACTTGCTGTGACAATAAAGCCTGACATGCTACTGTAAACTGGAGCTTGCTCCTGGTTTTCTGTACTGAAGGACTGCAGGGGCCTGAGGTCCCCCTACCCACAGTGCCCCAGGACAGGACCCACCCGTGCCTCACCAGGTTGTTCTTGGTCTTGGCTACGTTGGTGTCATGTGGCCCCCCCAGGGCCTCGTAGATGCTCAGGGCCCGCGCATAGTGCCGTTCCACATCCTGGAACTTGCCCTGGTTCTGGCAGAGCAAGGCCAGGTTGTTGAGCTGCTTGGCCACATCAGGGTGGTCGGCACCCAGGACCTGGGGTGCACACAAACCATCTGTCACATAGGGTGGCCCATGAGATGCCACAGTCACATCAGGGTCGCAGGTTGGGAATGTAGTAACAAAGTGGAATTTAACATGGCGGGTGGGAATCAGCAAGGCCAGAGGTCATCAGCTTAGGGGTATGAAGTGGGTCAGGAGGTCAAAGTCAGGATTGCACTGTAAACTCATCAGGGTGGTGGATCATGAGATTGGGCGCTCCCGGCTCAAGTGGGAGGACCTGCCACCAAACGCAAGGTACACCAGGATTATGGCTCGTGGTACCAGACAAGGCAAAGGGTGGGTGCAGCACCTTCTCACGGATCTCCAGGGCACGTTGGCATAGGGGCTCTGCCTCCCGGTAACGGCCACGTTTCCCATAGAGGACAGCCAGGTTGTTGAGGGTAGCAGCCACCTGCAGGGGGAGAGTGGGCAGAGGAAGAAGGCCACGAAACATCCCCCAAGCCCGCCCTCCCGGCATGCATGGCTGCTCACTGCAGGATGTTCAGGACCCAGTGTCTGCTCCCGGATTTGTAGGGCGTCGTGAAGAAGGTCCGTGGCCTCCTTGTACTTGTTCTGGTCCCTGCAGAGAAGGGATAGAAGGCTGGTTTAAGTCGGGGTCACAGGCTGGACTAGCCAGGAATGACTGGTATCTTTCAGGGGACCCCTTGTCTTCCCACACAGGCAAATCTGTCAAGCATCGGGTCTCCTGTCCCTTGCCCACCCTGGTGCCCCATGCTCTGGGTCTCACCACCTCCCCAGATCTCTGTTCCTTCCGTTGTCCCTTGCTCCCATTCTGTTCCCACCCAGGTGCCTTATCTGGCCAGAGGATCGCCAGGGTACCCCACTACCACAGACGGGGCCCCTCCAATCAGCCACAACCCTCACCTGTATACCAGTGCCAGGATGTTAAGCATAGTGGCCACGTCAGGATGGCAGTGGCCCGAACTCCGCTCCAGGTCCTCCAAGGCCTGGCGACATAGGGGCACCGCTACCTCGTAGCGGCCCTGGCCGGCGTACTGGATCACCAGGTTGTGCAGGGTCCGCAGGCGAGCTGGGATCTCATAACCACCCTGTTGTGCTGCTGCAGCTCCAGCTGCCTCGGGACCTGGGGGAGGTGGTGTGGAGTTCCGCAGCCTGCACCCCACAGCCTGCACCCCACAGCCTGCACCCCACAGCCTGCACCCCACAGCCTACACCCCACAGCCACCTCTGGCACTAGGGCCTTGTGCTGTTGTTGGACACGGGGATTGTAGGAATCTAACCGGCCAGTGGGATGTGCCAGAACCGAGCCTGCCTTGGTCACAGGCTGCCTAACTTCCAGCTTCTAACCTCCCTGCTAACCAGGGCCACCTGCTTCATCTTCCGGACCCTGCCCTCCCCTCCCCGTGCCCTGTGCCCTGCTCAGAGGCCTTGGCGTGCCTCCGGTCAAGCCTCCCGCCCCAGGCTTAGCCTGTAGTCTTGTGTGACTACCCTCTGATACCATGCCCAGGGCTCCCACACACCCACCTTTCCTTTCCTCCTCTTCACTGGGGAACAGAGAAGCCAGGCTGTCTCGGCGAGGGGGGGACTCGGGCCTCTGTGGGGAACAGGAAAGAGTAATTCCCGGAAAGGCAAGTGTCAGTGCCCTGAAGCTAATTCAGGCCTCCCTGGGTAGCTCTCTGTCATCTAGGGCAGGGGCTCGCTCACTCTGTAGCCCAGGCTGGCCTTGAACTCACAGAGATGCGCCTGCCTCTGACTCCAGAGTGCTGGGATTAAAAGGCATGGGCCACCATGCCAGGCTTCAGGACTGGTTTTGTTTATAAGCATCTCATTATGTAGCCCAGGCTGACCTCAAACTCACAGAATCCTCCAGCCTCGGCTACACTAGCTCTGAGTTTGAAGAGCTGTGGGTCAGCCTGAGAGGTTTCAGTGGGCTGGGGAAGAAGACCCAGGAGCTTGAGGGAGCATTGAGGGGGCTTTGGGGATCCCACAGGTGCTTGGAGGGTTATGGGGTACTAGGAAGGCCTGAGGGTATCGGGGGCTCTGTGAAGGACTGTGTACCCCCTCCTCATCCTGCCGCCGGTACCTGGCTCTCCTCGGGTGGATCATACTGCCGCAGCTGACCCAGGAACTCGAGGTGGCTCTTCTCCTCCTCCAGCTGGGCCACAGCCTCCTCACTGGCCCGCAGTCGCCTCTGTGTCTCCTCCAGCTCCTCTCGAAGCCACGTGTTCTCTTGGGCTAGCCTCCGCGCCTGCGCCCGCAGCCTCTGCTTCTCGGCCTCTAGCACACCCACATGTGCGGACAGGGCCAGCAGCACCTGGGAGGCATCGGGACCATGAGGAGGACAGCCCAGCCCCAGCCCAGGCTTTACATCAGGCCAGATACACCCAGTCTACACAGGTTCCCCCAGACTCTGAAGGTAACCCACAGTGTGGCTCTGATAAAAAGAGTTTTCCAGCAACCCCTGATTTCACCCAAAATATGCATACGGTTAGTTACTATTCCATCTGTTTAACCCAGCACCTGCCTAAAATCCACCTGTAAGTAACAGGGGTGTGGCTCAGTAGTAAAGGCCCTGCCTAGAATCCCCCAGTGAGGGGCTGGGGTGTGGCTCAGTGGTAGAGCCCCTGCCTACCATGAGCAAAACCCAGGGGTCCATTCATAATGAAAACCCCAAACTCCCTCCAGGACCGAGTTCTATAGGAGGACCACATCTGGCACACATAAAATCTCATCCCTGATGCTTCCTAGGGAATCTCTCTGCCCTGCAGTCCCTCCTTCCAGGCCTGGTTCCTTCAGACCTCCTACTACCTACACCTCCTCCCCTGTATTATGATCCCCTCATCCCCGGGCCTCCCCCACCAGGCCTGATCACACACACACACACACACACACACACACACACACACACACACCCCTCATCCCTGGTCCTTCTCCTGGGCCGCCCCCACCAGGCCTGATCACACACACACACACACACACATACACACACACACACACACACACACACACATCCTGCATCCCTGGTCCTTTTCCTGGGTCTCCCCCACCAGGCCTGATCTCACACACACACACACACACACACACACACACACACACACACCGCATCCCTGGTCCTTCTCCTGGGTCTCCCCCACCAGGCCTGATCTCACACACACACACACACACACACACACACACACACACACATCCTGCATCTCTGGTCCTTTTCCTGGGTCTCCCCCACCAGGCCTGATCACACACACACACACACACACACACGCACGCACACACACACACACACACACACACACACACACATCCTGCATCCCTGGTCCTTTTCCTGGGTCTCCCCCACCAGGCCTGATCACACACACACACACACACACACACACACGCACGCACACACACACACACACACGCACACACACGCACACACACACACACACACACACACACACACACACACACACACGCCCCGCATCCCTGGGCTTTCTCCCGCTCAGGCCCACGCCCCTCCTGGTCCCACATACCTGGGCCTCGCCCAGCCCCAGCTCGATGGCCTCCAGCGAGTGGCTCACCACCTGTTGCTTCTCTTCCAGCAGCTCCGCTCCAGCCACGGGACCCGGCCCGGCCAGGGCCTCCGCCAGGTGCCCAGCGAGACTGTAGTGCTCAGCCCGCAGGGCCTCCAGCCCCTGGACCACCTGTCGGGTCTGCCGCACCAGCTCCTCGGGGTTCAGGCGCTCTGGGCCCAGCCCTGTGCTTCCCGGGGCTGCCACCTGCACAGACATGGCTGTTCCTGGGGGGCAGTGAGGTTGAGGGAGTCACCCTCTGGGACTCACAGCTTCTCTTCGGTCCAGCCATCCCCCTGCCCACCCATCCTGGCTCGCTCCCTGCCCGAGCCCGGTCCATCCCAGGCAGCCTTCCTCCGGGAGCGTGCTCCTCTACCTTTGTAAAACCCAGGGCTCTACCCCGAGGGCCACTCTAAACTGTGCGGAGTTAGCTACGAGGACAAACAGCTGGCTCCAGGGCCCCCTCCACCCCGCTGCACTCGGCTCACCTGGCCGGCCCCCCCACCCAGGTCCCCAGACACCCTAGCTCAGAGCTCCCAGCCTGCTAAGCGCCCTGGGACCGGAGGCGCCACCTCTGCCAGGCTGGGAGGCGGGGCGTGTGGAGGCGGCAGGCTCCCGGTGAGCTCATTCTTAGGGTGTTTTTGTCAGGAACCAGTCAGGCCACTGGGGGGGGGGGGTGAGGGATGGAACCCTGAAAGCAGAGAAGTAGAGCATAGGGCCTGGAGGCGGGGTGGGGTGGGGAATGTCTGAGAGGGACTGAAAGTTGGCTCCTCTTGGCAAGACCTGGAGGGACCGGGACCAGGGGTCCCGACCACCGCAGCCAAGCTCCAACAGTCTAGGGTTTTGATGAGACACACCTAAGGACAGCCATGGCTCACGGAGGGCAGTGGCCGTGTGATACGTGTGAACATCCGAAGCTGGTAAGGGGTGAGGGTCCCCCACATAGGGTTTTGTGTGTTTATACACGTGCGTAACAGAGTCAGAGGCATAGACGGTGAATCTCGTAGACACACACTACTCAAGCACGCCTCGGGAAACACACATACAACTCTCTCTCCATCCCTTTTTATTTACTCTTTTTCAGACAGGGTCTCACTACGTAGCCCAGGCTAGTCTAGAACTCACAGCAATCCACCTGTCTCTGCCTCCAGAGTGAGACGATTAGAGGGATGTGCCACCACACCTAGCCTTTTATAAACTTTTTTGAAGTTGGGTCTTCCGTCTCCAGACTGGCCTTGACCTTGCTATATGGTTGAGGATGGCCTTAAACAACACGCATCACCACACTCCGTGTATGGGGTCCTGGGGATGAACCCGGGTCCTGGACATGCCATGCACACCCAGGGTGGGCATGCTAGGTAGGCACTCTTATCAACCGTGCCCCAGCCCAGGCCCTTCTTGAAGACGATGGCAGACAGAATCCCATCTCAGACACGGCTCAACACACTGCAACTCCCTTGTTTCACACACCCCCGCACCCTCTCTAAACAAACACGCATACGTGTACTACCTCATTAGAAACACAACACAATAAAAGAAACAACAACAGAAAAGACAGCACGATGTACTTATTTCTCATCTTAGAAACACAAAACGCACTGCACTTTCTCCTTTTCAAAACACAGCTCAGAGCCCGGTGGGGTAGCATATACCTGTAATGCTGGCACTGGAGCCTGAGGCAGGAGGATCATGGTTGAGTAAGCTATGAACTCTGCTTTTAAAAAGAAAATCTAGGGGCTGGAGAGATGGCCCAGTGGTTAGGAGCCTTTGTTGCTCTTACAGAGGACCATATGGTGGCTCCCAACCACACCTCCAGTTCCAGAGGATCTCGTCCTCTTCTGGGCATTGCACACACATGGTCCACATACATGCCTGCAGACAAACACTCATGTACATAAAATAAATCTTAAGAGAAAAGGTGAATGCTGGTAAGGGGTGGCCAAGCATGGCCAAGGCCCTGGGCTCCATCCCTTGTACAAAAAGGAAAAAAAAAAACAAAAACAAAAAAAACGTTGAGGCATGGGCATGTGTTGCAGACTGAGATCTGAGCTCTCCAGAGGCAGATCAGGAGTTCAAAGCCATCCATGGCTAAAGCTTCCTGCCTCCAGCTCTCAAGTGCTGGCTACAGGCAGACAGCACCGTTCCAGGGCTCTGTTTTTTTGGTTTGTTTTTTTTTTTTTTTTTTTTTTTTTTTTTTTTGGTTTTTCAAGACAAGGTTTCTCTGTGTAGCTTTGTGCCTTTCCTGGAACTCACTTGGTAGCCCAGGCTGGCCTCGAACTCACAGAGATCCGCCTGCCTCTGCCTCCCGAGTGCTGGGATTAAAGGCGTGCGCCACCACCGCCCGGCCGGGCTCTGTTTTTACACAGGGTCTCATGCAGCTCAAACTGGCCTCAAAATCACTATGCAGGGGCTGGAGAGGTAGCTCAGAGGGTTAGAGCACTGGCTTATCCCTCTTAATTCAGAAGTCCTGAATTCTATTCCCAGCAACGACATGGTGGCTCACAACCATCTATAATGAGATTTGGTGGCATGCATACATGCCAGAAGACTGTACATATAATAAATAAATCTTTTTTTTTTTTTTTTTTGGTTTTTCGAGACAGGGTTTCTCTGTGTAGCTTTGCGCCTGTCCTGGAACTCACTTGGTAGCCCAGGCTGGCCTCGAACTCACAGAGATCCTCCTGGCTCTGCCTCCCGAGTGCTGGGATTAAAGGTGTGCACCACCACCGCCCCGGCAAATCTTTTTTTTTTTTTTTTTTAAATCACTATGTAGCCTAGACAGGGTTTCTCTGTGTAGCTTTGTGCCTTTCCTGGAACTCACTCTCTGGCCCAGGCTGGCCTCGAGCTCACAGAGATCCGCCTGCCTCTGCCTAGTTCCCCCCTCCCCTTTTTTTTTCGGTTCACACCACAACTGCTAAGATGACAGGTATGCCCCAATCCCTGCTGTCCTGGATCTCACTCTGTAGACCAGGCTGGCCTCGAACTCGCCGAGATCTGCCTCCCGAGTGCTGGGAGTAAAGTTGTGCACCACCACCACCTGGATTAATATATATAATTTTAAAAGAGATAATCCTCTGATGCACAGTGCGTCCCCGCCCCAGTTTCCTCTGATGACCTTGGGGCTTCCACCTAAAACAGCCTTTTCTACATCCCAGATTCACAAGCGGGTCATGTTGCAGGATTCTTGCCCAGAAAGAGACCAAACTACGAACTCTGAAATACAGTTTCTACTTGGTGAGTGCCGTTTTTCAAGCATTTTAAGTCAAAATCCCAATTCTGTGGGTTCAAGGCCAGCCTGGTCTATGGAGCTAGCTCTAGGATAGCCAAGGCTACACAAAGAAACCCTGCCTCAAAAGAACAAAACAAACACACAAAGTGCAGGGTGTGTGTAGAACCCAGGTA
This sequence comes from Peromyscus eremicus, assembly GCF_949786415.1. Classification (NCBI taxonomy): domain Eukaryota; kingdom Metazoa; phylum Chordata; class Mammalia; order Rodentia; family Cricetidae; genus Peromyscus; species Peromyscus eremicus. The sequence goes on along the minus strand of NC_081416.1, from coordinate 170,122,894 downwards.
GGCGCAACCTCACAAGCCACATGAGTAGTCAGTCTCTATGGCCCCCAGCATGTCCAATGTCACCTTCCCACCCCATAGCACAATCTCCAATCCAACTGAGTCCAAAGCCCCAGATGCAGCCGCCCCCACACCACAGCCAGATACCCACATCAGCAACCACAGGGACAGCCACGGCTTAGCCACAGCCATCTGTCACTCAGGCTGTCCCCGGCACTCCCAGGAGCCCCACAGACAGAGCCTCAGCACAAGTGCAGAGCCGGCCCAATGATAACCATGGCACAGCATGGCACAGCCAGCCTTCCATGCCATCACCCCACACAGGAACATCTCAGCCATTCCGACCCCCCATGCACACACACACAAGTGAGCTGCACACTGCTGCCAGTCCATACAGCAGGCATGCAGCATGCACACACACACACACACACCCCTCCATACCAGGGACACACAACCAGAGTGTCAACAGCCAGTCAATGACCATCACATATCACCCATGTAACCGACACAATTCCACACACTCCATCCCCACCGCTGCACAACACCTAGATCCAAGCCCGTAAGAGATTCCACTCCCTGACACACATGGCCACACACATCCATCAGCCACAAGTACAGAGCTGACCATAGACCCGGCATCTCCCTGCACACATGCTAAGTAGTGTGTCCAGCCCACACCTAACACACACACACAATCAGGGTCACCCACATTCACTCAGTCTGTCCCCATTATAGGGTGACATGGTAGCTCATCTCCCTTTTACACTTGTACCCACAGTCTGACTCTCTTCCTTATTAAAAAATTATATATAAACTGGGCAGGTGGTGGTGGCGCACGCCTTTAATCCCCGCTTGCACTTGGGAGACAGAGGCAGGTGGATCTCTGGGAGTTCGAGGCCAGCCTGGTCTACAGAGCGAGATCCAGGACAGGCAGTGATACACAGAGAAACCCTGTCCCGAAAAACAACAAAAATTATATATGTGTATGGACATTCAGGGTTTCTCTGTGTGGCCCTGGCTGCCCTGGAACTCGCTCTGTAGACCAGGCTGGCCTCAAGCTCAGAGATGCACCTGTTTGTCCCCCGAGTGTTGGGATTAAAGGCGAGCATCATGATGCCTGGTCTTTTCCTTTATATATTCATTGTGTGCGGACGTGCACGGAAGGTCAGAGTTCAACCCGCAACTTTGAGGAAGTCAGTTCTCTCCTCCACCTTGTGGATCCTGGGGATCAAACTTAAAAAGTCAGGCTTGGCAGCAAGCACCTTGACCCACTGAGCCATCTCGCTGGCCTTCTTTCCTTGTCTTTTTCTTTCTCTCTTTGACACGGGTACCCACAATCTGTCCTCCTTGTCGCTCTCGCTTGAGAAAGAGTCTCACTACGTAGCCCAGGCTGGCCTCCAACTCTGCGCCTCCTGCCTCAGTTTCCCCAGTGCGCCCTGCCTGACACCCTCTCTTTTGCACACGCCGCGGAGGGTCCCTTACCATGCGTGTCTGGCACTCCTAGGCTGCAGCCGGTGACCCTCTGACAGCCCGGCCAGCCCCTCCCGCGGCCGCGGAGACCCCGCACCCGACTCCGCGTCACAAGGCCCCGCCCCGCCCACAGATGTTTTCCTAGCCGGCTAGGGCGGGGCGCGGCCCGCGGGGACCCCCAGGCTCGTCCCCGACGCCAGGCCCGCGGCCCCCTCGGGGACCCCGCAGCCGTCGCCGCCGATCCCCCCCGTACCCACCTGGCGGCTGCCTGTCCGCACCGCCTCGCTGCGCGGAAACACCGCGGCTCCTGCTGCGCCGCAGCCGGTCCCGGCGGCTCCTCGGGAGGGCGGGGGCGGGGCCAGGCCACGCCCACGCAGGTGCGCAGGCCACGCCCCCGGCCGCCGCACACGGAGAAACCCGCAGTCTGAGAACTTCCCAAAACTTTCTTTCGGGTCCGCGAGCGGGCTCAGGCGGCAAAGGCGCTTGCCACCAAGCCTGAGGGCCTGAGTTCGATCTCTGGGACCCACAGGGTGGAAGGAGACCGATTCCCACAAGTTATCCTCTGATTTCCACATGCGTGCATACGAAATAAATCCGTAAAAGTGTAATTTATATTTTTTATGAAGGACTGGAGAGATGCCTCAGCAGGTAAGAGCACAGGCTGCTCTTGCGGAGGATCCGGGCTCGATTTCCAGCACCCACATGACGGCTCAAAGCCATCTGTACCTCCAGTCCCAGGTGATCCAGCACCCGCTTCCAGGGCCTCCACAGACACAGCATGCACGTGACGCACAGACGTGCAGGTAAAACATCCGATGAAGATAAAAATCTCCCAAAACATTGTTTTAATAATTACAACCTCAGAACTTGGCAAAGGCCCTTACTCTGCCATGCTTGACAACCTGGTGTTCAGCTCCAAGACCCACATGGAGCAGAGAGAGAAATGACTCCCGCAACTGGTTCTCTGAGCTCCGCGTGTATGGAGTATGTGCACCCCACACGTGTGCCTTTGTGTAGACATACACACAATAAGAGTTGATATTTTATGATTTATTTAAATTTACTTTATGTGCATTGGTGTGAAGGTGTCAGATCCCCGGGAACAGACTGCTCACAACTGATGTGGGTGCTGGGAATTAAACCCTGGTCCTCTGGAAGAGCTGCCAGCGTTCTTAAGCACTGAGCCCCCTCTCTAGCCCCCAAATAAGAGCTTTCTAAAAGGCTTCAAGGATTGGGGCAGTGGTGGCGCACGCCTTTAATTCCAGCACTCCGGAGGCAGAGGCAGGCGGATCGCTGTGAGGTCAGCCTGGTCTACAGAGCAAGCTCCAGGACAGACTCTAAAGCTACACAGGGAAACCCTGTCTCGAAGAAAAAAAAAAAAGGCTTCAAGGATTGAATTGGTTCACATGAACGGTAGTGCGTGTGCATCGCTGGAGGTGGTACCCAGAGCCATGTGAACACTAGGGAAGACACCATTCAGCCATTTTTCATATATTTTAAAAAATAAAAATATTAAATTCATTTATTTATCTTGGTTTTTGGCGACAGAGTTCCTCTGTGTAGCCCTGGCTGTCCTGGAACTCACTCTGTAGACCAGAACTTGAACTCAGAGATCCGCCAGCCTCTGCCTCCTGAGTGCTGGGATTATAGGCGTGTGCCACCACCGCCTGGAAATTTTTAATTTTTTTTTTTTTTTTTTTTTTTGGTTTTTCAAGACAGGGTTTCTCTGTGTAGTTTTGCGCCTTTCCTGGAACTCGCTTTGGAGACCAGGCTGGCCTCGAACTCACAGAGATCCGCCTGGCTCTGCCTCCCGAGTGCTGGGATTAAAGGCGTGCGCCACCACCGCCCGGCGGAAATTTTTAATTTTATTAAAATTTGAGACAAGATCTCACTGTGTATTCCAGTCTGGCCTCACAGTCACGGCCATCCTCCTGCCTTGGTTCCCTTAGTGCTGGAATTACAGCCACTATATCCTAAGTTATCTTTGTTTTACTTTGGGGGGACAGTGTCTCCCTATAAAGCTCAGCTGAGCTCAAATTCACAGTCCTCCTGCCTCAATCTCTTGAAGAGTTGGGAGTGCAGACCCATGCCCCCCACACTGTGCTTCTCAGGGCCCAGCATCTAAGAATCCCTTAATGTTGGCTCTTGGGTCTATAATATTCTACAAGTAGTGCCTTGTCTTTCTTTTGCTTTTCTCAAGGCCAAGACTGCATCGCAGCATGACGTAGATGCACAAGAAATATTTGCAGGGTGACTGGTTGATCTAACCGGGTTAGAACCGTCAAGAAAAGTCCCTGCAGTGCGCAAGGAGGCCGCAAGAGGGTGCTGCGGGTCCACGGAGCAGCCCGCGGCGCGCGCATCCTCGGGAGCCCAGGCCGAGGTGTCCTTCCCCAGCAAGTCCTCTGCGACACACACGCGCACACACACACCCGCTCCCGGGGCTCGCAGCCTCGGGGGCCCCAGAGTCTTCACCCTTGCACACTCCGGGTCGTCACACCGGGGGACAGGCATCTGCCACATTGAAACTGTAAATACCCCAGCGCAGGGCAACCTCCTTGGAGCCTGGGTGTGGATTGAAGCCTGGACATAAATTCAAACTCATGTTGTAACGTTTCTGGTTATTTCTAGGGCCCAGGACTGAAGAGGGCTCCACCCCGTCGTTCGTTTTGGTCTTTGGTCTTCGGACACTAACAATGGATCTGCCACAGGCTCATCCTGAAGCAGATGCAGACCCCAGCTGTGTCGTTTGCTGGCTGTGTCACACACACACACACACACACACACACACACACACACACACACACACACACACACACACCATCTCTGGCCGCCGGTACCTGGTCTACAGAACCAGATCCAGAGAGGGAACCTACTTTCTGGAATCTGTTGTAAGCAGTTCCTCCAAAGGTCTTTGGATGGGGTGGGTGAGAAGCCTCCGTGGCTAAAGGGGCTTGCTGCCAAGCCTGACAGCCTGAGTCCGATCCCTGGGGCCCATCTGGTGGAAGGAGAGACCTGATTCCGTGAGTTGGGCTGGGTAGATCTGTGTCCACATCCTAATCTGGCCGCCTTCTCCTCACGTGACCGGTTCCTTATCTGCACACACGCAGCCTCCGAGGATTACAGGAGATAAAGATTAGGAGCAAACCCAGGGAGGCACCGTGGTTAGGCTGGCCTCGGTCCCAGCAGGCTGCACACGCCAAGTGGGGCCTGTACCAAATCCTCCGTGCAAGTTACTGCCGTCCACTCTCCATTGTGAAGACGATGACGATGAGGCACAGAGAGGTCGAGCGCCTTCTCAAGGTCACACAGCCAAGGCCTCAAGACATCCTTAAGCCACACAGTCATCCATACCCCGAGGTAGGCTCCCTGGCCAGGCCCACGTGAAGATGAAGAAACTGAGGCAAAACGTTTGCCAAGACCTCAATCGAGGAGGCCGTTCATGCCTCTAATCCCAGCAACTGGGATACTGAGCTAGGACGAGTGTCTAGGAGTTCCAAGCTAGCCTGGGCTACATGGTTGTAAGACCTCAAAACTGCTAAGGAACAAAATACAGCCTGGTGGCTTCTGCCTATGGTGGTATCACTCTGGAAACTGAGGCAGGAAGGTCTCTGTGGGGTCCAGGACAGCCTGGGCCCCAACCTTCTCAAGACTTGGGGCTCCTGACCGATCTCAGTTCCACCCACTAACTCTCACACCCTAGAAGGGGGGCAGCAGCGTGACACAGGCAGGGGGCAGACATGACCAGTCCTGAAGGACGAGGGCCTGAGGACACAGCCTGAGGATGCCGAGAGGCCAGGACGTCATTTTCACTAAAACTCTGCACCCTCTCTGCCGCCCTGTGCCCCTCTGATCAGCAGCTCTACCCCTTCCTAGCTGTTTGCCCTTGGGCTGGTTGCTTGACCTCTCTGAGCCTCACCGGTGAGAGACTGAGTTACTGTGTAAGTACTCAGAGCAGTACTTAACAGAGCATCAGCACCCACACTAGCCTCCTCCCCATAGTTGACCTCCTTGCAGGAAGAGCCCACCTTTGACTGGCTCATCCCAGGTCACATGATTAGCCCGTGACTGCAAGTCATTCTGGGAAACTGAGTTCCCGTATATTAGGCATGCATCTCAAAAGACAAGTGACATAGAACCACAGGATCCCCCACCCCCACCCAAGGCGTAGAAAATCTACGTGTAGCCAAAAAAGAATGCCGAGGGGCTGGCAAGATGGCTCGGTGGTAAGGGCGCTTACTTGCAGCCAAGCCCAACAACCTGAGTTCAGTTCCTGGAATCCACAGAATGGAAGGAAGGAACGGACTCCCAGGAATTGTCCTCCGACTTCCATGGTGTCTCTCCCCCTCACCCATGAGGGGTCTCTCAGGAACCGGAGTGCATGGCATGGTTGCAGCCCGCCTCTCCCTGCCTATAACCTTCAGTGGCTCCCATCAGATGCGGATACAGCAGAAACTATTCCCAGCGGTCCCTTCCCCAACGGTGTCTGTTCCTGTCTACCCTCAATGCTCCTACCTCAGGACCTTGGCACCTGCTCTTCCCTCAGCTCCCTCCCTATGCAGCTGGCTCTCTCCACATCAGATGTCACATCCCCTCCTCAGAGGCCTGCCTTGATTTACCCTGTCTGAAATAGTGCTGTGATCTGCTACCCTTCAAAGGCGTATTGACCTGTCTGTACCCGCCAGGAAGGGTCAGAGAACACCCTTTGTTTTCCCAGAAAGTATCCAATAAACTTGTTTTTGTTTGGGGGGTTTGGTGTGTTTTTGTTGAGACAGGGTTTCTCTGTGTTGTAGCCCAGGCTGTCCTGGAACTTGCTCTATAGACCAGGCTGGCCTCGAACTCTTGAAACCTAGTTCCTGTTGGTTCTCTGGCCATCACCTTCTACGACCCTGGAGGAGGTCTTTGCCCATCTGACCGTGCCGGCAAGGAACACGGGGTGCCAGGGCCAGAGGCTGAACCTCAAGTACATTTTAAAAGCATTTCTTCCCTTCTCTGCCCCCTAGAACAGGCTACCCCTTGCCAGTCTGGGCAGAAATGGGGGAGAGTGGAGTGAAGCCTAGTTAGATACCCCAGCAGGAATCCAGAGGAGCCTGAGGCAATCCTGAAGAAGTCCCTGCAATCCCGGTGCCTTCCAGGCAGAGGAGGAAGCTTCCTCCTGGCTGGCCTCACTTCCATATGTCCCCTCCTTGGTCACAGCTGAGGTACAAAAGGCTCCTGTCATACCATGTCCTGCTCCAGTCTGCCCTGCACAGCTCTGGGACCACCCAGCCTACCTTTCCCTGGGGATGGGAGCAGCCACCAGGGGTCTAAGCTGCCCATGTATGGAGGCAAGGCCTGGGGACACCCGAGATGCCTGGTTATAATTAACCCGGACACGTGGTGGCCCCCCCAACACCTGCTGCCTGAGCCCCCCCATCCCAGTGCCCGGGTCTTGGGCTCCATAGACACGCCGGAGAAGCTCGCTCTAAAAATAACCCTGTCCCCAGTGGATCCAGGGCAGGGGGCAGGCCGAGGGTGACCACCACTTGCCCTAGGCCCAGGCTCGCCTCCCCTTGAGTAGGTTTTCTGGTGGCTTCTTTCCTTGTCAGTTCCACAATGCTGGGAGCGGCCAGTGCCGAGGCTCCTGGGGTGAAACTGCACCTGGTTCTAGAACTTCGGCCGCGGTCATTGCCATCTCTGCAGCTGGGTGGCCACAGGCCTGTGACCTCCCCAGGGTCTGGGGGCCCTTGGCTCTCCCTGCAAAACTCCCCCCCAGGTGCTGCAGGATAGAGATGTGGCTCCGGGAAACAGCACCTGCCTGGCGTGCATGAGGTCCCGGGTTCTGAACCTATAACTACAAAAGATGGCACACGGCTGGAATCCCAGCAACTTGGGAGGTTGAGGCAGGGAGGGGCTTTGCCATGAGTTCAAAGCCACATAGTAAGAGCCTGTCTCAAAAAAGCCAAAATAAATAAATATGAAAGTGAAGTCAGGCATGTGATCCTACTTGGGAGACTGAGGCAGGAGGATTGTCACAAGTCTGAGGCCAGCCTGGACTATATAGTGGGTTCCAGGCTAGCCTTGGCTACAGAGTAAGACCCTGTTTCAAAAACACAAAACCAGACTGGAATGGTTCTCCCAGCTGCTGGTTCTCAGCAAGCAGTGAGGCCCAGGGGAGGGTGCTGGTTGCCGTCACAGCTGCGTGGGGCCTGAGGCTACGACAGGCTCAGGGGGGCCAGGGCTCCTACGTGCCTGGGACACTCCAGAGTATTACTGCTCCATGTTCCCGGCGGGGGGCCAGCTGTCCCCGGCCAGCTCGACTCAGCACTTGGTCTGGGAACCAGGGAGCAGGCCAGCCCCTGGGGCAGCCCATACAAGGCCATGGGGCCGGGCACACAGCACGCCTGGGTTGGGGGTGGGCACGGTGCCCGGGCAATGAGCTGAAAGCTCAGCTGCCCTCGGGGGGCTCCCCCCTGGGGACAGCCCCTCCTGGCCAACCACACCCCGACGGCCCCTCTATATAACCCAGGGGCTGCGGGCTCTGCCCCCGGGTCAGCATTCCCTCCAGGACAGAGACAGCCTCTCCCAAGCCGCCCAGCCAGGTAGGGCCTGCGGGGAGCCACGGGGGTGGGGGAGGGGGAGCCCAAGGGTCCGCTCACCCTGCAGTGTTCTGCTTGTGAATTCTGCAGCACAAGTTGTGGGGACACATGTCCCCACTGAGGTCTCAGCAGCTGCCAAGTGTCCCCGCTTGCGAGGCAGGGCGGACTGGGACCAGCGCTGAGCAGAATTTATCCGCGAAGGAGGCGGGTGTCTCCATGACACCTGTCACCTCTGTCACCCTGTGGGTCTGTGTTTCGTCCCTGTGACCTTGGGCCTCATTGTCCCTGACGCTCTCTCTTTGGTTGTTAAGTTTTAAGAATCATGACGTTTATTTTGTGTGTGGGGTGGGGGACCAGGCCACAATGCCCATGTGACAGAGGTCAGAGGGTCTCTCCTTCCACCCCATGTGGCGATCAAACTCAAATTGTCAGTGTCTTGTGATGAACTGTCTTACAGTCCCCTGGCTCTCCTGAGTCCCTTTGTCTGGCTGTCTCTGGGCTCTTGAGGGTGGGACTCCATAACTCAGTTTACCTTGTGATCTTAGGGAGTCTGTGATGGGTTGTGTTGGGGGATCCAAGGGGGCTCGACTTCTATCTCTGGCCTCAGTGTCTCCTGGGGTGTCCATGACACCCCGGGGGGGGGACACCTTCTGAAGGGAGCAGTCTGGTCTGGAAGCCCAGGGTGTCCTTGATCCCCGGGGCCTGGCCCTGTGTCCTGGCCACCCCAGCCCACCTGTCTCTATGCTGACTTAGTGCAAGGCGAGCCGGCGCGAGCGGAGGGGCAGGTGCGGTGGGGGATGGGGAGCATCTAAAAATAGCCACCAGGCTGCAGCTTCAAGGGCTTTGGGTCTCTGTCCTGCCCCACCCCCTCGCTCAACTTGGTCGGCCTTTCCCGTTGCCTTCCAGCCCTGATCTGAGGCATGGATGTCCCCCGTTGTCAGACCTGCAGGGGTCTAGTAACAGAAAGGCAATAAAATAATAACAACTGCAATAAAAGTGATAAGTCTGGACAGAGGGCTCCCCGGCAGCATACAGTTTGTTTTTCCAGCAGCAGGACCTAGTTCAAACGCCAGAATCCACAACTCTAAACAAAAAACAAACAGAGCAGAGCCAGGCAGTGGCGGTGCACACCTTTAATCCCAGCACTAGGGAGGCAGAGGCAGGTGGATCTCTGGGTTCAAGGTCAGCCTGGTCTGCAGCGTGAGTTCCAGGACAGCCAGGGCCACACAGAGAAGCCCTGTCTCGAAAAACCAAAAAAAAAAAAAAAAAAAAAAAGCTACAAAGCTCGCTGTGGCAGAGAATATCTGTAATCCCATTGCTGGTAACATGGGACAGATGGATCTCTGGGTCTCGATGGTCAGCCAGCCTAGCTCCAGGCCCATGAGAGACCCTGCCTCAAAGCAAATAAACAAACAAAACCAAAAAGACAAAGTTGACGGCACCTGAGGTCACCTTTTAGTCACCGTTGGAACGTGCACAGCCGTGCACAGGCATGACCCCACCTACAAATGAACACATAATAGTAGCTGCTAGAGTCCCAGCTGTGGTTTCATGCCAGATGCCAGATCCTACCAGCCGTCACTCCACCTCAGAGATCTGCCAGTCCCATGGGAAAGCCTCGGTCCCCAGGATACAGATGTCAGAGAGGTTCAGTCACTAGCCTGGGGCCACACAGCAGTGATTTAGGAATGTGGATTTGGAGCAGGGGACCTGTAGACACCCAGAGGCAGAGGGACTCAGAGAGGTGGGTGATCCGTCCTGGACCTGTCCTGTGCCCTCACCTGGACTGATTTGGATTGGGAATCTCAACGGAGCCTTTATGCCTTCTCTCAGGGGTACACATATAATCTCTACTTGGGGCCTCACAGCTTGTTGGCATTGGCTTTCAATTTCTGTGACAAAACACCGCAGTCAAGGCAACTTAAAAACGAAAGCATTAATTTGGGGCTCACAGTACCAGAGGGTTAGAGTCCATGACCATCACGGCAGAGAGCTTAGCGGCAGGCAGGCAGGCAGGCACGGTGCGAGAGCAGTTGCTGAGAGTGTACATCTTTATCCACAACCAGGAGGCAAAGAGAGCCACCCCCACTGACACACCTCCCCCCCAAGGCCACACCTCCCAATCCTTCCCAAACAGTTCCACCAACTGGGTACCAAACATTCAAACGCGAGCATGTGGGAGCTGTTCTCATTAAAACTGTCACAGACCCCAGAACAATAACTGAATAGGATAATGTGTGTCATATGCCAGCCACTGGCTCAGGTGCTTTACCTGTCCTCAAATCCCTCCAAAGAGGTGAGCACTGTCACAGTCTCCACTTTATAGATAAGGAAACAGAGACTCAAACAAGTTGCTCAAAGCCACGCAGCTTGTCGTAAGAAGAGCTGAGATGCAAACCCAGGCCATCAGATTCCAGATCCCTTGCTCTTTTTATCCATTTTATTTATGTATTTTTATTTATTGAAAGGCAGGGTCTCACTCTGTAGGCCAGGCTGGCCTTGAATTCACTGCAATTCTCCTGCCTCAGCTTCAGGGTCTTGGAATTACAGGCATGGGCCATCCAAGACCAGCCAAGACCTCTATTCAGTCTGAGTTAAGACAGCCCCATGTAGCTGGGGCTGGCCTCCAACTCTCTATGTAGCTGAGGATGACCTTGAACTTCTGATCCTCTAAGTGTTGGGATTACAAGCATGAGCCTCCATATCCGGTTTTGCTGGGAACCAAACCCAGGGTCCTGTTCACGCTGGGCATGCACTCTGCCAACTGAGCCCCAGCCCCCAGATTCTAAAATATTTTTTTTATCACCATACTTCTCTGGCTTGGGACAAAGGGTTTCACCCTCTTTCCCAGCTAGAGAGACTGGGTCCCTAGCAAGGTCACACAGCCAGAATGTGGCCACATCAGGCCAACTTAGGCTGGGGTTCTCAGAGAGAGGACTCCTCCCGTTTCAAGCCCACGGTCTGACTGACCTCAAGCCCCCAGCAGCTGGGTCCTTGAGTCTGAGCTCACCATCCCCTCCGCCTGCACAGGGTCCCACAAGCCACCACCATGCCGTTCGGTAACACTCACAACAAGTTCAAGCTGAACTACAAACCCGAGGAAGAGTACCCTGACCTCAGCAAGCACAACAACCACATGGCCAAGGTGCTGACCCCTGACCTCTACAACAAGCTTCGAGACAAGGAGACCCCTTCTGGCTTCACTCTGGACGATGTCATCCAGACTGGGGTGGACAACCCAGGTGAGCCTATATTGGGACGGACAGACCAGAGGGCTGGAGGCCACGGGGCAGACTCCTGCCTCTCCCGGTGGTAGGTAACTATTCTACCACTGAGCCACACCACCAGCCCCTCACTGGGGGATTCTGAGCAGGGGCTCTACCACTGAGTCACACCTCCAGCTCCTCTCTGGGAGATTCTGGGCAGGGGCTCTACCACTGAGCCACACCCCAGCCCCTCACTGGGGGACTCTAGGCAGGTGCTCTCCCACCGCTCTGCAGTTCCCATCCATGAGTGGGTCATTCAAACCTCTTACCTGGATCCTTTGTGGAGGTGAATTGTTTGAGCTTTTCACCATTTTGGGCTGAGATACTATATGATTCGGGGACTCCAAGGAGCACTAACATCTTTGGTTCCATTTACCTGGACCCTGAGATGGCTCTTCTTCCCATATTGGACACCTACATCCGTCACATGCCTAAGCTTCCGGCGCTGACCTCACCCCACCCCTCAGGTCACCCCTTCATCATGACGGTGGGCTGTGTGGCCGGTGATGAGGAGTCCTACACGGTCTTCAAGGACCTGTTTGACCCCATCATCCAGGACCGCCATGGCGGCTACAAACCCACGGACAAGCATAAGACCGACCTCAACCACGAGAACCTCAAGGTCAGTGACCCCCAAGAAGCGGGGCAGGCACAGAGGTGGGGAGACAAATACAGACAGAGGGAGGGCCGGAGAGATAAGCACACCCCCCAGGAAATGGGACCCCAGCATCCTGAGGGTAGGTGGGGGTGGTGGGCAGTGAGGCTGGGTGGGGCGCAGGAAGGAGCTCAGTGCCAACTTGGGGACCTGGAAGAGTCTACGGGAGGTCCAAGGGGGCCTGGGGAGACCCTAGAAGATCTAGGGCAGACCCAGGAGGAAGTGGGGAGATCCCGGAGGACATGGGGAACACCCGGGAGGACGGGGGATACCCTGGAAGGATTACAGTGGGACTCACAGAGCACCTGGAGTGAGAGCCCCACCCACGAGGTTCTTGGGGAGACCTGGGCTGGCCAGGTCTGCCTTCCCTGACATCCCATCGCTCCCCAGGGCGGAGACGACCTGGACCCCAACTACGTGCTGAGCAGCCGCGTGCGCACTGGCCGCAGCATCAAGGGCTACACGCTGCCCCCGCACTGCTCCCGCGGAGAGCGCCGCGCGGTGGAGAAGCTCTCCGTGGAAGGTGAGGTCCCCAGCAGCTGCACCCGGTTCCAGTTCCGGTTCCGGTTCCGCTGAAGCTGGCTTTGTCACTAGGAGGCTGGCTGCATTACCTGTGCTCCGGGTTTGGGGGCATCTCACACTGAGGCGGCCTGGGAAGTCCTGCACTCAGCTACCCCGGAGTCTTCATATTCATTGTTCACGCATCACTCATTCACTCATTGACTTGTTGATTCATTAATTCAGTAAACATGTTGCAGCTGAGGTTTCTCAAAATGGGTGAGGCGACAAAACCAGGAATCTGGCAAGTGTGGCGGAGAACCTACAGAGGGTTGCTCCTGTTAGTTGGCCTGGGCTTGGCACCCTACTGAGGCAGGAGGATCAATGTGAATTGAAGGCCAGCTTGGATTCATAGTGAGACTCTGCCTCAAAAACAAGAAATCGCTGGGCAGTGGTGGTGCACGCCTTTAATCCCAGCACTTGGGAGGCAGAGCCAGGCGGATCTCTGTGAGTTCGAGGCCAGCCTGGTCTACAGAGCGAGATCCAGGACAGGCTCCAAAGCTACAGAGAAACCCTGTCTCGAAAAACAAATAAGCAACAACAACAACAAAAACAAAAAGAAAAGAAAGAAAGAAAAAAGTCAGGGCAGGCCAGGTGGTGGTGGCACACACCTTTGATCCCAGTACTCTGGGAGGCAGAGGCAGGAGGATCTCTGTAAGTTCAAGGCCAGCCTGATCTACCGAGCGAGATCCAGGACAGCCAGGGCTGTTACATAGAGGAACCCTGTCTCAAAAAAACAAAGCAAAACAAAACAAAACAAAACAAAACAAATGTTTATAGTAGTCACTGTAAATTTCTCTTTCTCTTGTTTAATTGAGACGGAGATTTCCAGTGTAGCCCTGGCTGGCCTCCAACTAGTGATCCTCCTGCCTCAGCCTCTCAAATGCTAGGATTACACGTGTGTGCCCTCAGCTGGCACAAGGTGTAAATTCTACAATGGCTTTTTTTTTCCCCTGAGGTAGGGTCTCTCTACAGAGTCCTGGAACTCACTATGTAGATCAGGCTGGCCTCGAACTCACAGAGCTCCTCCTGCCTCTGCCTTACATCCCTTTAGTGGCCATTCTTAAGCCCTCTGTGATTAAGCCATGCATAGGGAGTTTGAGGTCAGTTTAGGCTACATGATGAGGCTTAGTCTCAGAAACAAGAACCATAAAAGCCAGGTCTAGGAATCACACTCTCTTGCAGGTAGACTGGGTGGGAGGGTCTGCTTTATGTCCTTGGGGACATGGGCATAAGGGGGTGTCCATGAATTCTTGGAACAGGACATGTCTTTGGGTTTAGACGTGGCGTGTAGGTGGTTTGGAGACCCCTTTGACGTCCAGGCCCAGGGTGTCAAGGGCAGCGATGTGGGGTCCTTGGTACCCCAGCTGAGGCGAGACAGGATGTTGATTGCTCTCCTGTGGCCCGCCCCTCAGCTCTTAACAGCCTGACAGGCGAATTCAAAGGCAAGTACTACCCTCTGAAGAGCATGACAGAGCAAGAACAGCAGCAGCTCATCGATGACCACTTCCTGTTTGACAAGCCTGTGTCCCCTCTGCTGTTGGCCTCAGGCATGGCCCGAGACTGGCCTGACGCCCGTGGCATCTGGTGAGTCCCTCTTCTGGCCCCTCCAGCTTCTTTCCAGCCCCCGGCCCTTCTCCATCAAATGAGCCCATGACCTTGCCTTCCAACCCTGCCTAGCCCTGGTCAGGTGTCGTGGTTCAGAAAACTTGGACCAAAGAAGCGCAGTGAGGAGCTTACATCAGCCAGGCCTAGTGGCATAGGCCTCTCATTCCAGCCACTGGGGAGGCCTAGGCAGGAGGTTCCCAGCTCAGGGCCAGCCAGACTACAGTGAGTTTGAAGCCAGACTGGGCCTCAAAATAAAAATTGAAAAGAAGCCGGGCGGTGGTGGCGCATGCCTTTAACCCCAGCACTCGGGAGGCAGAGCCAGGCGGATCTCTGTGAGTTCGAGGCCAGCCTGGGCTACCAAGTGAGTTCCAGGAAAGGCGCAAAGCTACACAGAGAAACCCTGCCTCGAAAAACCAAAAAAAAAAAAAAAAAAAAAAAAAAAAAAAGAAGCAGTGGTGGCGCACGCCTTTAATCCCAGCACTCGGGAGGCAGAGGCAGATGGATCTCTGTGAGTTCGAGGCCAGCCTGGTCTGCAGAGCGAGTTCCAGGACAGCCAGAGCTACACAGAGAAACCCTGTCTTGAAAAACCAAACCAAAATAAAAATTTGAAAAGAGAGTTGGAGTGGTTGGTGTGTGGCTCAGTGGTAGAGCCCCTGCCTAGAATCCCCCAGTGAGGGGCTGGGGGTGTGGCTCAGTGGTAGAGCCCCTGCCTAGAATCCCCCAGTGAGGGGCTGGGGTGTGGCTCAGTGGTAGAGCCCCTGCCTAGAATCCCCCAGTGAGGGGCTGGGGGTGTGGCTCAGTGGTAGAGCCCCTGCCTAGACTCCCCCAGTGAGGGGCTGGGGTGTGGCTCAGTGGTAGAGCACCTGCCTAGAATCCCCCAGTGAGGGGCTGGGGTGTGGCTCAGTGGTAGAGCACTTGACTGGCATGTATAGGCCCAGATTTAATCCTCAGTATGGCAAATAAAACAGAATAAAACATTTGTACTTGAACCACTCCCTCAGTTCAAATCCCAGCTCTGTTACTAGGTGTATGACCATACATATCTGTAGCAACAGCTATTCTAGTGGCCTGAGGCAGGAGGATCACTTGATGGCAGGAACCATTCTGGTCAAAAAAGACCATCTTTACAAAAATCCACTGTACAACAAAATACATATATGAAAGTATAATAATAATAATAATAATAATAATAATAATAATAATAATACAAGGCTTGGTGATGCATGCCTGTAATCATCACACTGCAGAGACTGAGGCAGGAGGATTACCAATTCAAGGGCAGCCTGGCTACACACCAACACCCTCCTTCTGAATAAAAAGTGATACTAATTCAAATTGTTACGTTAATAATAATTAAAAAAAACCCTGAAGATGTTGAAATCTCAGAATCCTGGCATGCGAAGCTTAGGATCTGAACGGATAAACGTTGTCGATATGACCTTGTGGTCACAGGAGGTACATTGCCACCATATCCTCTGCTGGCTTTGCACTCACTCTGTTGCCCAGCCTGGCCTCATACACCAGATCTTCCCGCCTCATCCTTCTGGGTGCCAAGATACCCGGTCAGTGCCCGGAAGGCGAGGAGTCAAGCTAAGACTGAAGTTTTGCAGACGTGTGACTGGGAACCAGGTGCACCTCATTCATGTCCCCCAGTGCCCAAAGGAAGGGACTGTGTTGGACACAGTAAATGAAGGAATGCATTTACTTTCCGGGGGCCATGGAACTCCTGCTAACTTCTGGGGCTCGGGTTGCCCCTTCTCAGGCACAACGATAACAAAAGCTTCCTGGTGTGGGTGAACGAGGAGGACCACCTCCGCGTCATCTCCATGGAGAAGGGGGGCAACATGAAGGAGGTCTTCCGCCGCTTCTGCGTGGGCCTGCAGAAGGTGGGTGTCTGCCGCTCCTCGGGGACCTGGGACTACATCCTGACCGCCACACCCACTTTGTAGAGTCACGCCCCTTCCTAGACCCAGCCTCGCCCTTCCAAACCACCATGCCCAGTTCCCAAGACTCCTTCCTCTCCTTCCACGTGTATCAACAGGCTTTTCCCCACCCACTTTCCAATCTCCACCTCTTAGCTACATACACACAGACACATACACACACGCACGCACACACATGCACACATACACGCATGCACACACGCACGCGCACACACACAGAGACCAAGCTCTGCTCTTTCTGATTCCACCCTACCCATCTCCCCAAGAAGGCCCCAACCCTTCCCCACACTCAGACACCCCTAACTCATCCTGCCAACTTTCTTAAGCCCTAGCCTGAGCCCCACCGTTCAGAACGCACCTCACCCTTTTTCGAAGCCCCGCACCCCCCACCCAGGGCCCAATCTAAGCCCCATCCCCACACCCAGGGTCTGAAGCCTACCCCCATCTTTGCCCTGCGCCTCTCTCCAGAACTCCTCCGGGTTGGTTCTCCACTCCCACCACTTGGGAACCCCACCCCCACCTACATCCTAACACCTGTCCCTCAGAAACCCCCGGGCAGGCTGCGTTTGGAGCCCAACCCCCAATGCTCCCTTCCTCCCACCCCCAGATTGAGGAAATCTTCAAGAAGGCTGGTCACCCCTTCATGTGGAACGAGCACCTGGGCTACGTGCTCACCTGCCCCTCCAACCTGGGCACCGGGCTGCGCGGAGGCGTGCACGTGAAGCTGGCGAACCTCAGCAAGCATGCCAAATTCGAAGAGATTCTCACCCGCCTGCGTCTGCAAAAGCGCGGCACAGGTATGGGCCGCATCTGGGGAGGGGCACCCCTGCAAGTTCCGGGGTCAAAGCTGTTTGATGTGCATTTTACATACCTCCCTGACCCTTCCGTGGCGCCTCTGATTCTCAATCAGTAAATGGAGTGAGGCCAATTGGACCACAGGCAGCCACTGTTAACCATCATGTTCTCCCACGGCGGGTCCCCCACCCCCCACACGGAGACAGTCACTGTGGAGCTGTGGTTGGTCGGAAACTTGCTTTGTAGACCAGGCTGGCCTCAAACTCTCCAAGTCATAGTCTATGTCCCAGAACTCACTCTGTAGACTAGGCTGATCTTGAACTCACAGAGATCCTCCTGCCTCTGCCTCCCCAGTGCTGAGATTAAAGGCGTGTACTGCCACGCCCGGCATATTTTAAAAATTAAATTCATTTATCTGTGTGAGAGAGGAGAGTCCCATTTCACACACTTGTGCGGAGGTCAGAGAACAGCTTCAGCTCTCTCCTTCCACCATGTGGGTCCTGGGAATTGAACACATGTCGTCAGTCTTATCAGCAAGCATCTTTACCTACTCAGCCATTTCTCCGGCCTGTACTATAATTTCATGTTGGATGGTCGAGCGAGGACCTCACCATAAAATCCAGGCATGTGGTTCCCAGTATTGAGAGCCGGTGACCTGTGCACCGCGAATTCCCGAGGCGTTTGCAGTGGGGCACAGGGGCGTCCCGGCACCTCTGCTCCCTGCTCATGCCTCCGTGGCCTCCGCTCCCGCGCAGGTGGCGTGGACACGGCTGCCGTGGGCGCCGTGTTCGACATCTCCAACGCCGATCGGCTGGGCTCGTCCGAGGTGGAACAGGTGCAGCTGGTGGTGGATGGCGTGAAGCTTATGGTGGAGATGGAGAAGAAGCTGGAAAAGGGCCAGGCCATCGACGACATGATCCCGGCACAGAAGTAGGCGCCGCGCCAGGCTCACCGGCCAGCGGTTGGCATCTGGAGCCCCGCCCCCCGGAAGTCCAATCAGTGGGCTTTGTCCTCTGGCTTCTGGCCAATGAGAACCCGCCTCTCTGGAGCCCCGCCCACCAGCTGGAGCCCCCCCCCCCCCCCCCCCCCCCGCGCTCCCGAGCGCATCTGGAGCGCACGCTGCTTCCCCATGCCCAGCCTCAAATAAAAGTCCGTGGTGGCCTTAGCTGTGAGTGTGACAGCTACTGCGGGAGAGGGAGCGGGGACTAAGGCATCCAGCCGTGGCTTCCCACTTATGCGTCTCGTTCGTTTCCTGCCCTGTCTTCGGCCCTCTCTAGCTGCACGGTTTTTTGTTGTTTTGATACAGCCTCTCCAGGCTGGCCTCGAATTCCCTATGCAGCTGAGGATAGCTTTGAATTTCTAATCCTCCTGCTTCCACTTTCCAAGTTCTGAGGTTAGAGGAGTGCACCAGTATACTTGGCTGTGTGTGTGTTATAGGCACTTACTATGTAGCCCAGGCTGGCCTCAAACTTGCATTAACCTCCTGCCTCAGCCTCCTGAATCTGGGATGACAAGACAGACTCAGCATGCCCTTTTAGCTGGCAGTTACTGGTTTCAGCTGTATTAGCCCAATGATGGGAGTTTGATCCCAGAACCTGTGTCAAGGGGGAAGGAAAGAACCAACTCCCCAAACTGAGTTGTCTTGACAAAGGTTTTCCCTTCCATATCGTATACACAAATAATACATAAAGTGGAATAGTTAAAAAACCTGCCACAGTCCCCTTCTGTGGTTGGTGCTCCTTCAAAGTCAGGGTCTCATGTAGCCCAGGTTGGCCTCCAACTTACTATAGAGTCAAGAATAACCTTGAACTTTTTGTTGTTTTGTTTTGAGACAAGGTCTCTCTACATAGTCATGGCTGTCCTGGCACTTACAATGTAGACCAGGCTGGTCTTGAACTCAGAGATCTACCTGCCTCTGCCCTCCGAGCGCTGGGATTAAAAGCAGGCAGCACCACACCCTGTTGACCTTGAACTTCTAATCATTTGGTTTTCACTCCCTGAATGCTGGGACTACAGGTGTGTGCCACCATGCCCTGCTGGGGACCTAATTCAGGGCTTTCTGCTTGCCAGGGAAACCCTCTGCCAAATGACCTTTGACTCTTGCTCTCCACGCTCACCCACTCCCACCTTGGCAGGTCTTTGCCTGAGTTTCTGCTTCCAGGTGGAGGGTGTGGGTTGGACCTTCACTAGAAAGTCCTTCAGGTTGGGAATCTTTGGTGCTCGGAAGATGCAGTTGGATTTCTGTGAGTTTGAGGCTAGCCTGGTCTACAAAGCGAGTGTCTTATGCCTATAATTCCAGAATTTAGGAGGTGGAGGCAGGAGAATCAGGAGTTCAAAGCTAGCCTTGGCTGTAAGCGTAGTCTTGGCTGTACAGTGTGGGCTACATGAGATCCTGCCGTAAAACAACCCAAAACCTGGGCACTGCAGCAGGTATCCGTCACCGAAACTGAGGAGTCACAGAGACAGTCTCAAAATAAAAGGACACAGGTTGAGAGCCCCTAGAGGTGGGCACAATAGTAGCACCCTGTAATCCCAGCACTCAGGAGGCTGAGGCAGGAGGATTGCTAAAAGTCCAAGGGCAGTCAGAGATAATAGTAAGACCAGGTCTTAGAAAAAGAGAGCTGGCCAGGCGGTGGTGGCGCACACCTTTAATCCCAGCACTGGAGAGGCAGAGGCAGGTGGACCTCTGTGAGTTCTAGGCCAGCCTGGTCTACAGAGTGAGTTCCAGGACAGCCAGAGCTACACAGAGAGACCCTGTCTGGAAAAACAACAACAAAAGACAGCTCAGCTGTCCGGTACACTTGCTGATCCAGCTGAGGACACGGGTTCGGTCCAGCACTAGCATCACATCTCACAGGTACCTGTAACTCCATCCAGAGTCTCCAGCACCTCCTCTGGCCTCCCCAGCACCTGCCTGCACACAGCACAAATAAGCTCACACAGAGACACACAAAATAATTAAATCTTCAAAAAATTAAAGTCATTAGAGATTAAGAAATTCATGTCCTGCCTTCAGCTTAATTGAGGTCCAGGGCTGTCTGTCCCCAAGACTTCACAGGATGTCTGAGATAGAGGTTAGGTGACAAGGACAGCCTGCCAGATACTAGACCGTCCTGGGCAATACCATCCATTTGAAAACTTCACTGCTTGTCCTGGCCCCACTCACAGCCGCCATTATTATTATATTGTTGGTTTTTAAGACAGGGTTTCTTTGTGGAGCCCTGGCTGTCCTGGAACTCACTCTGTAGACCAGGCTGGCCTCGAACTGACAGAGAGCTGGGATTAAAGGCATGCATCAACACTGACCCCAGCATTCAGTCATTATTGAGGACAAAGACTTAAGAGAATTTGGTCTCAGGCTGGGTGGTGGTGGCGCACGCCTTTAATCCCAGCACTCGGGAGGCAGAGCCAGGCGGATCTCTGTGAGTTCGAGGCCAGCCTGGGCTACCAAGTGAGTTCCAGGAAAGGCGCAAAGCTACACAGAGAAACCCTGTCTCGAAAAACCAAAAAAAAAAAAAAAAAAAGAATTTGGTCTCTGTCTGTCATCTGTCTACTTTGCCTCCTGACCCCCTCTCTCAGTATCTACCCGCTGACCCACCCCATCCCTTCCCCCACCCGCCCAGCTCCCAGCATCTTGCCATGCAGACAATCTCACCATGGCTTCCTACTGCCCTTGAACACAATATCCAGACAGCCCTCTTCTGGAAGGCAGGGCTGGGCTATCCCCACAGAAGACACTCTCTGCAAGTTAAAGGCTAGCCTGGGCTACACAATAAGACAAGCCTGATGCTTTCAAGTGTCAAAAGCCAAAAATCACTACTTCAGCTGAATTGGTGGACATATGGCAGGGCTGTTTAGGGCCCCAGGGCAAAACAGAAGCCTGCTCAACTTCTATTCATAAAACATTTTTGGTACAGTTGTTTCACGTATCTCAGGCTGGCCTCAAACTCTGTGTATCCCAGGATGACCCTTATCCTGCCTCCACCATGCTGGGATTACAGGCCAGACACAGTTTTGTTTGTTTTTTTTTTTCAGACAAGGTTTTTCTGTGTAGCCCTGGCTGTCCTAGAACTCACTCTGTAGACCAGGCTGGCTTCAAACTCACAGAGATCCGCTTGCTTGTGTCTCCCAAGTGCTGGGATTAAAGGTGTGTGCCAGCACTGTCAATAGGACTAATTTTTGCAGACTAAGGATGGAATCTGGCACCCCACCAGGCAAGCACCGCACCAACCGAGCCATAGCTACAGCCCATGGAGTGTCTTCGCAAATCCTTTCCCCCGGGCTGTCTGGGTTCTGGTTACATCAGCCCCTCCCCCACAGACGGGCACTGTACTCGTGTCCAGAACTGGGCCTAGCGTGGAGTGGGCACCAGTCATCGAGTGTTTATTGAATACATGTATTACTGAATAGGAAGAGGCTTTGAGTCCAGTGTAATACGGCAGAGGGTAGCAGGTGGCCAAGAGGAGGGTCTGACAGAACGCTGGGGCCTCACCGAGGAGGCTGAGTTCTGCTCTGCCCTCTTCCACAGTCACCCTTGACCCTCCAACCCCACTGTTCCCATTCTGCAGATGAGACAACCAAGGCTCAGCAAGCAGAACCACAGGTTGGGGTCAAGTCCCCAGCTCCCTGGCTCACCTGCAGGCCAAGGGCCGGGAAGCAAAACCCCAGGTCGGCCAGGGAGGGGTTCGGGGGCCAGAGGGACTCTCCTATTATTTATTGGGTAACAGGCTGCAGATGAGGAGCTGACAGAAGGGGGGGGGCAATAACTTAAAAACCGGAGTGACAGCGGCAGCTCCCCGAGAGACCTCTGCAGAGGGACAGGAGTATATACAGGGATTTGTACAAAGTGCCCCGCGCCAGCCTGGGGCAGGAAGGGGGTTCAAGCATAAGGGGAGGGAGGGGAAAGTTCTGCCTGTGACCCCCCCACTCCCTGCATCCCCAAGTTCTGTCTCCAGTCATTATGCCTGGCAGGTCTCCCTGAATGGGAGAATTTCCTCAGTTTCCCTTTTCACTCCTGTCCCCAAAGTCTCCTCAGGCTCCCTGCAGCAGAGCAAGGTGGGGGGGGGGCACTAGAGGCCCCAGGAGGGTACCAGCTCCCCCTGCCGAGCCTTATTTTATCATGTCATGTGTCCCCACGATAGCCAAGAGGACTGTCTCTGTCCACCAATCTAATCCAGGGAAACTGAGGTCAAGATACGGGGCTCCCCCTCTTCTGTCCCCTTCCCCTCTTGGGGAAGTGAAAGGTCCCAGAGAAAGAGGAAGGGACCCAGGCTGTGGTGGCGGTGGTGGCGGTGGTGGTGGCTCAGAGTTCGAGGTCATTGGAGATGCGGGTGACGAGGGTGCGGAAGGCCAGGGCGGTGCCCGCCACTCGGCGGAAGAGGACGCCCCTGAGACCGGGCCGGGGCAGCTGGCACACCTCTACTTCGAAATGGGACAGGGGCTCGGGCCCGCCCGCACCCCCGTGCAGGCAGGCCAGCAGGAACGGCTGCGGCTGACGGCACCGGCAGCGAGCGGCTGCAGTGGCTTGTCTCAGGGCAGCCATCAGGGCCTCAGGAGGACGAGAGCTGGTCAGCTTCACACTCCAGGGGAATCGGAGCAGCCGGGGGGCGGTTTCCGCTTTATCCCAAGGTAGATTGCAACTGAGGAGGGGACAGGAGGGGTCAGACAGGGCAGAGGAGGGGTCATGCACTCCCACCCCTACATGCACAGGGACACAAAAGTGCCACTGAAGATTGTACTTCCCAGCCTCCCTTGCAGCTAGGTGCACACACTGAAGATTGCATTTCCCAGCCTCCCTTGCAGCTAGGTGCACACACTGAAGATTGTATTTCCCAGCCTCTCTTGCAGCTAGGTGCACATACACCCCGCATCTGTGGGCTAAGAGGATGAAATTCCTATCATTTCCTTCACAGGACTAGGTGGGCCTGTAACCCACGTCAGCAACAACATGGGTCAAAAGACAGCTGGCCTCTAAGGGACAGGGCTGTAAGAAATGGATTCAGATGACAAGTGACCCAGTTACCCTAGCTGTGTCCCACGTTTTGGGGGAGGAGTTTGTGTGGTTTTGGCCTCCCAAGTGCTGCTGCACCTGCATCCTAACCAATATCCTTTTTCTGGTAGTGACAGTTTCCATAATGGACCAACATTCTCACTCAGACCACAGATTAACAGGGTCTCACTCTGTAGACCAGGCTGGCCTCAAACTCACAGAGATTTGCCTGCCTCTGCCTCCCAAGTGCTGGGATTAAAGGAATGTGCCACCATGCCTGGCTATATTTTATTTTTTTGAGACAGGATCTCACTGTGTAGCCCATGCTGGCCTCAACCTCCTGAGCCATGGAATGGCATCACAGGTGTCTTCTAGCAGGGCCCTCCCATCTTTCTTTGGTTTGGGATAGTCAATGTTCTGGCCAATATGTGTATGCCAGGTATGAGCATATGAAAACTGACCAATCAGAGCTCTGAACTCTTCAGGCCACAGGCATTGGTTTAGAGATAGACACGTCACCCACACCCAGCCAATGAGACATCCTGGAGGGTTCTGAACTGGTGGTGTGTCAAACTAAGCAGAGTGGTGCAAAAGTAATGTTGCCTGCTTTGTAAATAAAGTTTTATTGGAATATACCTGTACAAATTTATTCTTTTTCTCATTGTAGGGGCTGGAGTCTAGGATCTCTGGCAGGTTGGGTAAGTACCCATCACTGAGCCACACCCCCAGCCCTTCATTGGGGGATTCCAGGTAGGGGCTCTACCAATAAGCTACATCTCAGCCCTCTACCCCCAAATTTTGAGTCAGGATCTTATTAATTTGCCCAAGGCTGGCCTTGAGCTCTTTATAGTCTCAGTAGGCTTTGAAACTGCATTCCTCCTGCCTCGGCCTTCAAGGTGCTGGGACTGGCAGACCTGTGTGACTACAGCCAGCATGGATATAACGTTTTATCATGACACAGCGGTATCTATTTGTTTTTACAGAGGCTGTGGCTTCCTTTGTCCTAGAATGGCAAAACCCAGTAGGAGTGACTGAGAGAGGCTTTGAAAAGTTCTACAGGCTGGGTCTGTGTGGACACTTAGCTGTCCCATGGCTGGATTTGCCTACATCCTGCAGGCAATGGATAAAAGATGTGGGAAACAGATAAAAGGTGCCGATACTGGAGGGACCTTGGGCTGCAGGAGGGACAAGGCTCAAAACACTGACGACTATGGGAAGGTGCAGAGGCAAGATGCAGTGGAAATGAGTCTCGGGACGGGTGGAAGGGCCCCAGAACATTCCAACAAGTTGGCTTTTAGAGCATGAGACGGGGCCTTAGAAAGGGTGTGTGCAGGCAGGCAGGGTGGGGACCACACTCACCTTGTGACCTCAGGTCCCCCGATTCTCTCAGGTTCGTCTGCGACCCTAGTGGAGGGGGGAGGGGCAGAATGTAAATCTGGACATAAGCAAACCCCTCCCCCTACCCACTGCCACCAGACTCCAGGCAGCCCCCCGGCTGCAGCTCAGCTCTCCCGCTTGCTGGCTGCTGGGAAAGCTGTAGTCTGGATTTGATCCCTTCCATCCAGAGTGGGGTCCGCATGTAAATGGTTAGTGTAGGTTGGAGGAGAAATACTGAAGGATTTGAAAGATGAAAAAAAAAAAGGCAGGCAGACACACCTACATAGAGAAAGGTGCAAACACACTCACACAGTCACAGATACACACAGGTATTCAAACGACAGACACTTTCCTTAGTGAGCTCTCTACCACTGAGCCATACCCCAGCCCCTCACTGGGGGATTCTAGGCAGGGGCTCTGCCACTGAGCCACACCCCAGCCCCTCACTGAGGGATTCTAGGCAGGGGCTCTACCACTGAGCCACACCCCCAACCCCTCACTGAGGGATTCTAGGCAGGGGCTCTACCACTGAGCCACATCCCAGCCCCTCACTGGGGGATTCTAGGCTAGTGATGTACAGCTGAGCCATGCCTTTCCTTCCCTCAAACACCCTGTTGGCTTTTTTCTTTTTGCAGTTTTCGGACATGTTATTCTTCTATATCCTGGCTGGCCTTGAACTTGAGGTCTTCCTGCCTCAGCCTCCCCAGTGCTGAGATTGCAAGTTTTCCTGTCAGTACTCTCAGTAACTCACGGCCTACGTGTGTCACCTCTATTAGAAGTTCGGCTCTGTCAGCGTGGGGGATACTTCACATTTGTTAGCCATGCGAGGCACACAGTAGGTACTCATGAGTAACAGAAACAGGGAACGACAATCGATGTCTGAGTGACACTCTCAAAGGCATTTCTCACCGCAAGGTCCTCTCCGAGTCCCCGGGACCCCCTTGGAAGTAGTTTCTGTGGTCACTAGCCCCATGTTGCAGCAGAGGACGAGAAAAGCTCGCTCTAGGTCCCTCAGGCGAGCTGACACCTGCCCCACACCTCTGCCCCCAATACTCTGCTTTCCTCCACTCCAGACTCCACACACAGACTCTGCACCTTGCTCCCACCCACAGGGCTCCTCCCAAGGTCACACACACACTCAGTCAACCATGCCGACAGAGGTGGAGACAGAGCAGAGCGGGACTTACTGATTTTGGATCCCTGGGGCAGAGAGGCGCCCGAGACACAGCGGTTAGAGTTCTGCCGTTTAGAGGGATCGAGGGTAACCCTGTGGGGTACGGAGGTGGGCGGGTGACAGGGGGTGCAGAGGACCGAGAGGTCAGGTGTAGGAGGCGAAGCAGAGAAGACAGGTTAGGCCCCGCCCCCCGCCCCGCCCACACCCACACCCCACATCTGCCGCAGCTCACCTTCGGGTCAGTTTGGAGGTCAGCTTGGTGAAGAGGTTGGTGGTGGGGCGAGGCCGCCCGGAGGGCAGGGGTGAGGCCTCGTGGGCCAGCGTGGGTGAGGCTGGGGGTCCATTCTGCACACCCCCGCCACTCCCGCCCCCTGCCCTCCGGTCTCGGACCTGGCCCCCGTGGAAGGTGCTGCGGATGGTGGAGCCCCGAGCCAGGCGGCTCCGCTCTCCCGATGGGGGAGCCAGGCTGTGACTGGAGGGGGAGGCAGGGGGCGCCCGTGAGGTACCAGAGCTGTGGGCAGAGAAAGACACGTCAGGGTGGGGCCCAAAGTCACCCTCCAGATTCTCCCACCCAGTTCTAACCAGACCCGACGCTGCTTAGCTTCCAGAACTGGTAACACCAGACTCGGGGCCCTCAGGCTCGGCCCGATCTCAGAGGCTACCACGCCTCCCCTAGAACGCACCTGCCCCTTCCCCCCCTCTCTGCATCCAAACCCTTAGGGCCAGCAGCAGTCACACACAGCCTGCAGCTGGAGAAAGGAGGAGTCACGTGACTGCCTCCACCCAGGAGCTGGCCAGCAGCTGTTTGTACCATTTCTGGGCCATGCCCTCAAAGGCACTGCTGGCAGACTGGCAGCTGGCACAGACGCCTCGGACCCTGAGCAGGGGCCCGCTCGGACACGGGCAGGCTCAGGAGAATCTGTTCTTAGATCATCTGTCTCAGAAATCAGAACCTCCATCGTTCTGAAGCCACGGCCTTCTCGACAGCTCAGCCCCGTTCCCTGTCAGAACTTGGCATCTTAGGCTGATCACAAATAAGGATTCTGGGATCCTTGGCTCCTTGACTCGCCCGCTTGGCTGTGTAACTTTAGACAAGCTACTTAACTTCTCTGTGCTTTGTTTCTTCTCAGCGGCAAAATGGAGGGATTAGGACCTACCCAGAATGCAATGCAGTTGGCAGTAATGAGCCAGTTTCTGGACACGGTCAGGTCAGCCAGAGAGCTGCGGCTTGATGAACCCCCGTTATCAGTATTTTTTTTTTTAATTTAGTAACTACCAAATAATCTCCTTGTCATTAAATGTCATCTACTGACTAAATCCTGGATAAAGGATTATGGGACCTGGGAGCAGTTAGTGCCAGTCCCATTGCGAGAAGAGAAACGTGAAATGTCTCCCGTTAACCATTTAACCCAGTGCTGAGCAGTCCCAGGTTCACACGGACACCCACCAAATCATAACACACATGCATTCATAGCAAAGCTTGGTAGGTGAGAATTATGTTTGGTCTGGATGGAGCCAATCCATGTTCCCTTTTTTCCCCTTCTCTGTCCTTCAAAAAAAGTTGTTTTTTAATTTTTTTTTAATGTGCCTGGCTGTTTTGCCTGCATGTATGCCTGGGCACCACGTGGACCTGGTGCCTGCAGAGGTCAGAAGAGGGCATCGGATGTCCTGGAACTGGAGTTAGAGAGGGTCGTGAGCCACCAGTGGGCACCAGGCATTACACCCGGGTCCTCTGCAAAAGCAGCCAGTGCTCTAACCACTGACCATCTCTCCTGCCCCTCTTTCTTTTTATATTGAGACAGGATCTCACGTAGCCCAGGTTGGCCTTAAACTTCTGGTCCTCCTCCTGCCTTCCCCTTCCAGAGCTGGGGTTACAGGCATGTGGCACCTCCCCTGGTGTAAGCTAGGCACCAAATCCAAGGCTTCGGGCATGTCAGGCAAGCGCTAACCAACTTATCCACTTCCCCAGCACTCATTTAAAACAAAACAAAACAGGATTTCATGTGGCACAGGCTAGCCTTGGACTAGCCGTGTAACCAAGGTTGATCCTGAAATCTGATCTTCTCTTCTCTTCCTTTGGGTGCTTGGCGCCATGCCGTGTGTGTGTGTGTGTGTGTGTGTGTGTGTGTGTGTGTGTGTGTGTGTATGTGTGGCCACTCACTTCCTATTCAAAAACTCCACTTGGTTCCCATGCTCGTGGGTGGCGGTCAGGGCAGCCTACCTCCTCAGCACTGAGGATTGGTTTACCAAGTGGGAACACCTTCGGCGGTGAGATCTGCCCATAAAGGGCAGGGGGATGCTGCTGGGCACATCCACACTGCCATGTGTTGGCTCTGATCATCAGTGTGTGTGTGCGGGGTGGGGGGTGGCTCACCCACTCCCTAGGTTCCCTTTCATCCCCGGCCTCGGCCTCACATACCTGTTTTCTTTGCCATTTGGCAACAAGGACGGGCGCTCAGCCCCTGGCCGCTCTGTGCACACATAGGTGTTTCTTCGGGTCATCATGCTGGGGGGGAGGTTGTTCTGTGGGAGACACAGGAAGGGACAAGAGGTGAGAAGATGCCCCCCAGCCTCCTCACACCTTTCTGCATTCTGTCACGGCATTCTTTTCTTTTAAAAGATTTATTTTTTTAAAAAAAAATATAAGATTTATTTATTTATTATGTGTACAGTATTCTGCCTGTATGTGTCCCTGAAGGCCAGAAGAGGGCGCCAGATCTCATCACAGATGGTTGTGAGCCACCATGTGGGTGCTGGACCTCTGGAAGAGTAGTCAGTGCTCTTAACTACTGAGTAATCTTTCCAGCGTGAGTTTTATGTTTTAAATAATTTTTTTTTTTTTTGAGACAGGGTTTCTCTGTGTAGCCCTAGCTGTCTTGGAACTCACTCTGTAGACCAGGCTAGCCTGGACAAATTCAGAGATCCGCCTGCCTCTGCCTTCCGAGTGCTGGAATTAAAGATGTGTGCCACCACCACCTGGCCGAAATGATTTATTTGTATTTTATGTGTACTAGTGTTTTGCCTGCACGGATGTCTGTGCACCACCTGCATGCAATGTCCTCAAGAAACCAGAAGGGGGCGTCAGATTCCCTGGAACTGGAGTCACAGATGGTTGTGAACCACCATGTGGGTGCTGGGAATCCAACCCAGGTCCTCTGCAAGCCCAGGCCGTGCTCTAGGCCACTCTATCCAGCCTCCTTTGTGAGAGGCAGCGGCTCATGTACCCCAGGCTGAGAATGAACTTCTGATCCTCCTGCCTCCACGCCAGGTGTGGGATGAGAGGTCTGTGCAGCCTGCCTGCGGGCTAGGCAAGCAGCTACCAGCTGAGTTACGCTTCCAGCTCTTTCCACTTTCTTCTCCAGGACTTCCACGGGACTTGTCACCTGCTCAGAACAGTCCTCCTGCTTCCCCAACACGCTCCTACAGAACCTTGTTCCCGGGCGGCTGCCAGCACCAGCTCAGGTGCGCCCCTCTCCACCCTCACCCCCACAGAGCAGCAGGTACTTGCCATCCGATACCCTTTTCCAAAGCTCGCCTAAAGCTGGAACTGCAGGGGTTGGAGAGGTGGCTTAGTGGTGAAGGGCACTTGCCGCTCCTTCAGAGGACCTGAGTTAGATTCCAGCATCCACCCGCACTGGCTCACAACTGTGAATACACTCCAGCTCCCGGGTGGGTGTGGTGGGGATGGAGGTGTCACACGCCCCCTTCTGGCCTATTCTGGTACTGCAGGGATGTGTTCTGCCCTGAGCTACGCCCTCGACCCTGAGGTTAATTCTTTAAAAGTTAACAAGAATTCCAACGTTCTCCTTATTCTTTTTGTATTTATATTTTTTTCCTTTTTCTAAGACAGATTTCTCTAGGCCAGGCTGGCCTGGAACCCATAATTCTTCGGCTTCTGGACTCCTGAGTGCTGGGATGATAGGCATGCGCGCTGGGCCCAGTTTGGGGGATGACTTTTGTGGCATGGGGCGTGCGTGCGTGCGTGCGCGTGTGTAGGAGGGAAGGAAGGGCGAGGGAGCACCGTGCATGTGTGTGTCACTTGTGTGTGGTGCATATGCGTACGTTAAGTAAACAAGGATCACAGAGTGGAGGGGTGTGTGCGATGAGGGCAGGATCTCAGCAATGGAGGTCGGGGTGGCACCTGCATCCCACCCCACCTGCCCCGGCCACTCACAGGGGTGCTCATGCTGTCCTTCCGCCGCTCGGGGATCTCTGCCTTGTTGGGGTTGTGGGCACTGCTGACCATGGGGCTGGACGGGGGCAGCCCTCGGCTCCCGCTCCCGGCCGCGCTGCAGCTGGCTTTCCGGCCCGGCAGGCGCTCCTCTTTGAGCTCCGTCTCCCCGGTGCTGGTTGGGCTGCGCTTCGGGTGCAGTGGGGCAGGGGACGGGCCACCTGGTGGGGGGCGGGATCAGTCAGAGCCGAGCTCAGCAGAGACAGGATCCTGGGGGTCCCCAGAACCTCAGGACACTTCATAACAGCTGCAGGGGTTTTTTTTCCCCCTTTTTTTTTGGGGGGGGGTGTTTTTCAAACAGGGTTTCTCTGTGTAGCCCTGGCTGTCCTGGAACTCACTCTGTAGACCAGGCTGGCCTCGAATTCTGAGATCCTCTCGCCTGTGCCTCGAGTGCCACCACACCCGGTTGGCTACATTTTCTAATGGTGAAGTGTTTTGGCATCACAGTCTGCCTCAGTGAGTTTCAGGTCAGTCTAGTCTACACAGAGAGCTCCAGGCTAGCCAGGGCTACGCAGGGAGACCTTATTTCTAAAAAAAAAAAAAAATGTTTTGGTAACAGCGATTGATGGTCAGTGTCTACAATCTAGAACAACTTTGGGGAGTCCAGGGAGGGGCAATCTAGATTAGGTTGCCTGTGGGCATGTGTGTGTGTGTGTGTGTGCGCGTGTGCGCGTGTGTGTGTGTGTGTGTGTGTGTGTGTGTGTGTGAGAGAGAGAGAGAGAGAGAGAGAGAGAGAGAGAGAGAGAGAGAGAGCGCGAGCATTTCATTCTGTTAAGTGCAGCGGGAAGCCCCACCCCCCGTGGCCAGCACCAGTGCCTAGGCTTCAGAGCTGCAGACTGAGCTGTGTAAGAGCGGAGAAAGTGTGCTGAGTGCTAACACACACACACACACACACACACAAACACACACACACTCACGCCTGCATTCGCTGCTCCGGGCTCCTGACTGGACACAATGTGGCCAGCTCCTGCAGCTGTGACATCCGCACCGTGACAGACTGTAACCCTGAGCTAAACGAACCCTCTCTTCCTCCAGCTGCGCTCTCGAGGTCACTTTCTCACGGCAACAGTAAAGAAACTAAGTTTCAGCCTTCCGTGGAAGGCCTTATCAGTTTGGAGTAAGAAGAAGGCAGGTAATCCAGCTACAGAGCGCCAGTCCTGACCAGACTCTTACCAAAGCTCCCTCTCTGACAAACAGGCTAAGGAGTCCAGCTACCATTTGGACCACACTAACAGTGTGAGAGATCCATGAACTCAGAAGGAAAAGCTAAGGAGAGATGAAGACAAACTCAGAAAAACTAAGAGGATGCAAGAAAGATTATCATCCGCGTGGGGTCCGAATGTTTTTCTAGATGCCGGCCCTTTCCCAGCCCGCCTCTGGACCCATGTTGTTTGTGAGGCAGGATCTCACGCAGTCCAAGGTGCCTGGCACTAAAGAGTTGGCTCAGTGGACCCAGGTTCGATTCCCAGCACCCACATGGCACCCAGCACTCCTTTCCTCTCAAACCAAGTTGTGAGAAATTAGCAGAATCACGTATGGCGTAGATATTAGAACGTACAGCTGCTTTTCGGGAGTACTCTGACCTTGAAGAATCTCTGTGGAAAACAGCGATTGTTTTGCTGAGGGGGCCTTACAGCCGTCCTATGACTTTGGTCACAAACGCCTCAGCACACCTGAGGTTCTTACTG
This sequence comes from Peromyscus eremicus, assembly GCF_949786415.1. Lineage (NCBI taxonomy): Eukaryota > Metazoa > Chordata > Mammalia > Rodentia > Cricetidae > Peromyscus > Peromyscus eremicus. The sequence goes on along the minus strand of NC_081416.1, from coordinate 170,091,568 downwards.
TGTATTGCAAACGATACATAATGAAGAACTAAAGTCACGGCATGCGATGCTCTCCTTTAGTAAGACACGGAGATTAGATTGTGGACCTTGGTAGGAGGAAAGACTTTGTGTAACTTTCAATAAACACGCCTTTGTAGGGCTGCTGTTCGGGGTTCAGTCCATCAGAGAGGCTGGACTTTCCTGCTGCCACACAGGTCTTAAAACTTCATCTTGGAGTGCCTTCTTTCTTCAACTGACCTACGCTACACGGTGCACCCCGACACCAGGTGACATGGCCCGCTGGTTATCCCACCACCTGGAAGGCTGAGGCAGGAGGATGGTGAATTTGAGGCTGGCCTGGATTACCTAGCAAGGTTCCCAACTCCTCACACAATCTATTTCCCTGGCATCTGTAGGTAGCTTCTGATGCCGGTCAAGGCTGGGCTAGACTTCCGGGAGGGGGGGGGGCAGCACTCACAGAAGTCACTATGCCGGCGTTGGCGGTGGTACGTGGAGGAAGAACTCCGCTGTCCTTTGTTGTGGCTGCTGCCCTTGCTGGAGCTCGTCCCGTTGGTGGTGTCGCTGGGTGCCCGCACCCGTGCCAGGGCCAGCCCTGGGGCACCCCGGTCCCCACCTTCCTACAAGAGAAAACATGAAAGGCACCTCAGCCCTCTGTCCGGGCTGCCGGCCCCCAAGTCCCGCCACCCCAGGCCTGAGGCCCCACGACCTCTGACCTCAGTCTTCCTGCCCAGCAGGAGGTAGGTGGCGGTCACCTCGTTGTACTTCTGGCTGGTCAAGGCCTCTTTGATTTCTTCCCGTGTGTAGCCCATACCCACCATTACCTCTGGGAGATGGATGGAGAGAAGGGTCAGTCTCCTTCCCCAGGCTGTCCCTTCCACCCCCTCTACTGATCAGTGGTGTCTGTTCTTCTCCCCTCTGCCAGCGGCATATCAATTTTTTGGGAAGAATATTCCTTCCTTAATGGGACCAGTTTGCTAACCCCTGCCCGCTCCTACCCAGACTAGGTGTGTGACCCAGGTCGGGCCAATCATTGTTCAAACTACAAAGACACACTGGTTAGGTCAACACATGCACACCACCAAGTTTTGAGTAATCAAAAAGTTCCACCCTCAAGGCCACAGTCACATGATAAGGGCTCTACCACTGAGCCACACCCCAGCCCCTCACTGGGGGATTCTATACAGGGGCGCTGCCACTGAGCCACACCCCCAGCCCCTCACTGGGGGATTCTAGGCAGGGGCTCTACCACTGAGCCACACCCCAGCCCCTCACTGGGGGATTCTAGGCAGGGGCTCTACCACTGAGCCACACCCTAGTCCCTCACTGGGGGATTCTAGGCAGGGGTTCCACCACTGAGCCACACCCCCAGCCCCTCACTGGGGGATTCTAGGCAGGGTCTCTACCACTGAGCCACACCCCCAGCCCCTCACTGGGGGATTCTAGGCAGGGGCTCTACCACTGAGTCACACCCACAGCCCCTCACTGGGGGATTCTAGGCAGGGGCTTTACCACTGAGCCACACCCCCAACCCCTCACTGGGGGATTCTAGGCACAGGCCTACTACTGTGCCACACTCCCAAACTTAAAGTATTAGTATTATAATGATAATTTCTATTAGTTGCAATCATAAAAGCTGACTATGTGGCCACACTCCTATGGTGGTCCATTTCTTCAGCCGTGGAACAGAAGTTTCTTAGATTTATTTTTGCTGGGTTTTTTTGTTTGTTTGTTTTTTGGTTTTTTTAAATCCAGGATCTCAGGTCACCCAGGCTGGCCTTCAGGTTATTACATAGTTAAGAATGACCCAAGTGTTTGGATTACAGGCACACACTACCATGCTGGATTGATCTGTGGCTAATTCTATTTTATTTATTTACTTATTTATTTTATGTGTAGGGATGCTGTGCCTGCATGGATAGCTGTGCATCCTGGTGCCTGGTGCCCTAGGAGGCCAGAAGAGAGCATTAGATCTCCTGGGACTGGAGTTACAGATGGTTGTGAGCTGCCATGTGGGTGCTGGGAATTGAACTCAGGACCTCTGGAAGAGCAGCCGGTGCTCTTAACCTCTGAGCCATCTCTCCAGCCTCAGTGATTCATTTTCTTACCTTCATAACCAAAGCCCCATTGTGTCCGCCGTGAGCATTCACACACCGGGCACTGGGGTAAGTGTGCATGTAGATCAACCCCTTCCCTGATATGTCCAGTGCTGAGCTGGCCTGTGTGAGTGCTGCCATTTCCTAGGTGAGGGACTAGAGAGGGCAAGCACTCGCTTGGGGTCACACAGCTCGAATGTGGTGCAGGGACAGACATTCCTCAACTGCTCTCCCTAGCTGGGTGGTGAGCTGTAGCGAGACACTGGCGGTCAGGAGCAGAAGCGGCGGCTGCCAGCCTTGGCTCTGTGGCACCGCATCCCTGGGACTGAGGCACCCGCTTCCGTGACCCTCACCAATTCTCTTGGTGTCCCCGAAGTCCTCCTCGGGCTCTGTGTATGGCTTCAGCTCCTCACCCTCATAGCCGATGTTGATCCATTTGTCTTTCATGATTTGCTGAGGACAACGGAGACAGGCGTCAGAAGGGACCAGAGACAGACGGGACGGGACACAGAGCTCCCCATCTTCCAAGCGGGGCTCCCCGCAGAGCCTCCCACCCCCACACTGAGGGCTTGTTGAGACTTAGCCAGCCGGTCCACCCCCCACCCCCAAGTCTTCCCTGCCACCCCCCTCCTCCGCATCATCTGGGTCTCCAGCACCCTGTAATCATCCTAAGAGTTCATTAGCTTAATTACCGACGTGGCGGGGACCGCCCAGGAGCCTCCTCCTTGCTGTCTATCACCCCTCAGAGCCGGGCCCCAGCCCCAGGCAAGATGGAGGGAGCCCCAGGGATCAGGAGACAGAAAGGGCCCAGAGGGTGCGGGGCTGGGGCTCACCTCTAGAGTACAGCGTTTTGCGGGGTTCAGCACCAGAAATCTCCGCAGAATGCTCTCGCAGTCTGTAGACATGTAAAAGGGGACTCGGTACTTTCCTCTGAGGACTCGCTCCCGCAGCTCCTGGGGGGGACAGGACAGGGCATGCTAGCCTCTGAAGAGACAGGCCTCACCCCCCTACCCCTGCCCCATCTCACCTCACCTCTGCAGACAGGCCTCACCCCCCTACCCCTGCCCCATCTCACCTCACCTCTGTAGACAGGCCTCACCCCCCTACCCCTGCCCCATCTCACCTCACCTCTGCAGGCAGGCCTCAACCCCCATCTCACCTCACCTCTGCAGACAGGCCTCCTCTCCCCTCCCCAACCTCACCTCTGCAGACAGGCCTCACTCCCAACCCCTGCCCCATCTCACCTCACCTCTGTAGACAGGCCTCACCCCCCTACCCCTGCCCCATCTCACCTCACTTCTGCAGACAGGGCTCACCCCCCCATCTCACCTCACTTCTGCAGACAGGTCTCCCCTCCCCTCCCCAACCTCACCTCTGCAGACAGGGCTCACTCGACCACCCCTCCTCTGCAAACAGGTCTGCTTCCCACCCCCCATGTCCAGACCTTCTGGAAGAAGTGACAGATGACCTAAGTTCCAGCCCAAACATAGGAAAACTTAGCTCCACTCTCCTGACCTCACACTTTCTCATCTGTGAAATGGGGGCACCCTAAAGGCAGCCATTTAAAAGTCCTCCCCAACTGCAAGACAGGGTCTCACAGAACAAGACTTGGAACTCGCTGTTTAATCAAGGACAACCCTACACTTCTGACCCTCCTTCCACCTCGAGAATGCTGGGGTGACAGATGTGAGCTGCCATGCCCAGGCTATGTGGTGCTTGGGGATGGAGTGTTTGCATCTCCACAGGCAGTTACTGAGATACATTCCCCAGACCCTTAATATTTCTAGTTATTTTGTTTTTGTTTTTGTTTTTGTTTTTCGAGACAAGGTTTCTCTGTGTAGCTTTGCGCCTTTCCTGGAACTCACTCTGTAGCCCAGGTTGGCCTCGAACTCACAGAGATCCGCCTGCCTCTGCCTCCCGAGTGCTGGGATTAAAGGTGTGTGCCACCACCGCCCGACCTATTTTTTTTTTTTTTTAATTAAAAAAGTTTCTTTTTTGGCTGGGTGGTGGTGGCGCACATCTTTAATCCCAGCACTCGGGAGACAGAGGCAGGTGGATCTCTGTGAGTTCTAAGCTAGCCTGGTCTACAGAGTGAGTTCCAGGACAGCCAGGGCTACACAGAGAAACCCTGTCTGGAAAAACAAAACAAAACAAAAAATTGAGACAGGGTTTCACTGTGTAGCTCTGGCTGTCTCCCAAGTGCTGGATTCAATGTGTTACTACGCCCAGCCTGAAGTTTCTTTTAACAGTCTAATTTTTTCCCCCTTCAGATTTTGGAGACAGAATCTCGTGTAGCCCAGGCTGGCCTCGAACCTGTTGTATAGCCAAGGATGACCCTGAATTCTTGCCTCTGACTCTGGAGTGCTGGGGTTACAGGCCTAGGGCACCACACTCCATTTATGCAATGGTGGGGACTGAAGTTAGGCCGAGTTAGGCAAGCACTCTACCAAGGAAAGCCACACTCAGCCACAGAGTGGCCAGCATGTAAAGACCAGGTTTACAATGGGAAGGGACCCTGCCACTGTCCCCACCTAGTGTCTGTCTCCATAACAGCCATACTGTTCCAAGAACCATCTTCATGTGTTTATTTATTTTGGGGTTTGGGAGGAAGAATCTTGATCTATAGATGAGGCTAGCCCTCCCACCTCAGCCCTGAAAGGTGTGTGCCACCATGCTTCGTTCAAGGGGATAACTCTTTTTAAAAATAAATTTTTTAAAGTTAAACATGAGTGTTTGTGTGTGCGTGTGTGTGTGTGTGTGTGTGTGTGTGTGTGTGTGTGTGTGTATGCGGTTATCTGGGCATGTGTGTGCAGTGCTCACAGAAGCCAGAAGAGGGCGTGAGATCCCTTTTGCTCTTAGCCTCTGGGCCACCTCTCCAGCCCAAGAGGACACTGTTAATACCCCCCCCAGACAGGGACTTGCCCGGGGGATTCAAAAAGAATGTGACAGGGCTGTGAGGACGGCTCAATGGCCAAGTGCTTGTCAAGCATGTATGTGTCAGGACAGGGATTCAGATCCCTAAATTCCACCTAAATACCAGGAGGGCATGGCAGACGCCTGTAAGTCCAGCCTTGAAGACAGAGAAGGGTCACCAGAGCAAGCGGGCCAGCAAGGGTAGCCACCTCAGAGAGCTCTGGGTGTGACTAAGAGACGCAGCCTCACCGAGCAATATGGAAGAACTGAGATAGATCTCCAGAAGCAACGTCAGGCCCCCACAGCGCGCACACACACACACACACACACACACACACACACACACACACACACACACGATACCGGGCTGAAGAGATGGGCTCAGGGGCTGACAGCGATTGCTGCTTTGGAGAGGACCTAAGTCTGGGTTCCCAGCACCCACATCCGGCAGCTCACACCCTTCCTTAGGTGACTCCAGTTCTACGGGGTCCAAAGCCCTCTTCTGGCCTCTGTGGGCACCCATACAAATGTGGGCAAACACACACATACACATAAATAACTAACTAACCATGCACACACATATATGCAAATATTAAATAAATAAATAAAACAACTGAATTGCAGACTCTGGCAGGAACCGGTACAACAGGGCATGACAAGGGCCTGGGGCAGCTGAGCGATCAGCCTGAGCCTTTGAACAGATCTCAGCTTCACATTCGAACTTCCCAAAGATTATTCCACTACAGGAGCCCTTCTTCCTGTGCTCCGGGACATCTCAATTGCTTCACAGCTTTGCTTCAGAAAGCATGAAGGCTGCTGTTCAACAGTCTTGGACGAAAGGAGGGCTCCCCAGGGTTAAAGGGCTCAGCCTTCTCCCCAAGACAAAAAGTCAAAGGCATTTCCTGTTCGTTATATGCTCTCCTGCATTGGCCAATCCTCCCTGGCACAGGGAGCAGCTGAGGAATTCCTCCGGGAACTACTCACCACGGGACACGAGACCATCCAGACTGAGGGGCACTGAAAATAAACTGACCTGAATCCAGCCACAGGTCAAATCACTGAGTACCTCAGTGAGGGGCTGGGGTGTGGCTCAGTGGTAGAGCCCCTGCCTAGAATCCCCCAGTGAGGGGCTGGGGGTGTGGCTCAGTGGTAGAGCCCCTGCCTAGAATCCCCAGTGAGGGGCTGGGGGTGTGGTTCAGTGGTAGAGCCCCTGCCTAGCATCCCTCAGTAGGGGCTGGGGGCGAGGCTCAATATCCCTCAGACAAATGATGTCTAACTGTGGCCTGTAGGGTGGAGGCCAGCACTGTTTCAATGTTGTATTTCCTGTGTGTGAACAGCCACAGGAAAACGTCCCTGGTCTCAGGAGATAACTACCTCAGCCTTTAAGGACAGAGGGACACAGTGTCTACAATAAACTGTCCAGCAGGCCATCAATAATGACATGGCTACGTGCGTATGCTGTGGGGCTGGATGTCCGCCAGCATGAACCTCCTGAGACGTACTGGGTGTCTCTATTCTCTCCTTGCAACTTTTCTGTGCACTGGCAATGTTTCAAAGCAAAAACTTCAAAGAAAAACAACAAAACAAAAAGCCCACCTTCAAATCAAGCTGATGACACACCCCCACACTTCCAGTAACTCTCGGTTATCTGGGTTCTGGGCTCCTCCCTAGCGCCGGGCAGCAAGCAATAAAAATTTTCTAGTTTGCTCATCCCTTTTGTTTTCAGCCTGGATCCACGGTAGAAATGTCCAGTAAACGTGAATGGAATCTTTCTGTCTTTTGTTGTTTTTTTTTTTGTGGTGTTGAGGGTGGAACCTAGGACTTCCTGAACACCGGGCTGCAACCTCAGCTCCCTTTGACTTCTACTGAGACAGTATGTCACTAAGATGCCCAAGCTGACCTTGAATTTGACATCCCCCTGCCTCAGTCTCTTCGGTGCTAGAATGACAGTCACGTCCCATTTTACACAGCGTTTAAAACAAAAACAATCTGTAAATGCACAACTCTGAGGAGCTCTAGTGTGTCTGGTAAGTACACAATCATCACCTTTATTAATTTCAGAATATATTTTATCATTTTAAAAGATGCCCTATGAAAGCTGGGGTGTGGCTCAGTGGTAGAGCCCCTGCCTAGAATCCCCCAGTGAGGGGCTGGGGGTGTGACTCAGTGGTAGAGCCCCTGCCTAGAATCCCCCAGTGAGGGGCTGGGGTGTGGCTCAGTGGTAGAACCCCTGCCTAGAATCCCCCAGTGAGGGGCTGGGGTGTGGCTCAGTGGTAGAGCCCCTGCCTAGAATCCCCCAGTGAGGGGCTGGGGTGTGGCTCAGTGGTAGAACCCCTGCCTAGAATCCCCCAGTGAGGGGCTGGGGTGTGGCTCAGTGGTAGAGCCCCTGCCTAGAATCCCCCAGTGAGGGGCTGGGGGTGTGGCTCAGTGGTAGAGCCCCTGCCTAGAATCCCCCAGTGAGGGGCGGGGGTGTGGCTCAGTGGTAGTCTGTTTGGCCCTAAATTCCATCTCTAGTACTACACATCCACAGCAAAATCCCTGAGCCCTTTAGGTGTTCTCCCTCCCCCACCCTGACCTTAGGTAACCACTAGTCTGCTTCTGCTTTTTGTGGATTCCCTGTTCTGGGCATTGCACAGGAATGAAACCCCGCCCCGGCCTTCTGTCACTGCTTTTGAGGCTCACCCCTCCTGCCATGTTTCTGTCTCTCTTACACACGGTAGATTTGAAAAGTCTTAAATGGGGCATGACCCAGAAGTTTCTAATGATCCCCCCCCCCCCAGCAGGTCAAGACTAGAACCCAAATCCGCCAGCTGTGCCGCTCACAGCTTGGGCCCCAACAGCACTGGCCACATGGGCTGTCCTCCAGGCAGTAGGCACTCAAGGACCCCTGCTCCTTGTCTGACCATGTGACCTCAAGCCCACCTGACCCTGCCCGCTCTGTCCCTGGTACCTTGAGGTTGTGCCCATCGAAGGGCAGGGAGCCGCTGACTAGCGTGTACAGGATGACTCCAAGGCTCCAGATGTCCACCTCCGGCCCATCGTACTTCTTGCCCTGGAACAGCTCTGGGGCGGCATACGGGGGGCTCCCACAGAACGTATCCAGCTTCGAGCCCAGCGTGAACTCATTGCTGAAGCCGAAGTCGGCGATTTTGATGTTGGCCTCGGCATCCAGTAACAGGTTCTCAGCCTGAGGGGGAAAGGGAGGCCAGAGTGTGAAGAGAGAGGCTCACTATAGCCTTCCTGATCTACCTTGCCATCCTCCTGCCTCTGCCTCCCCAAGGCTGGGGTTACAGGCATGTGACACCACACCCAGTTTATGTGGGTGTGGTGACACATGCCTGTAACCTGTAACCTGTACACGCCAGGCCAGCGCTCTTCAGAGTGAGCCACGCCCGCAGCCTGGTGACATTTTCTTTCCTGACATGTGAGGCGCCACAGCCCAGCCTTCCCCTGAGTTCTGATGGCCTCGGATGCTGCAGCCGCCATCAGGACCTGGGAAACCACTCTGGTCAATTCCAGTCTCCTACACTAGATGGCGCACAACCTCCAGGTTAATTCTCCCCATCCACCTGCCTCCTAAGTATCCAGTCATAGACAGAGCACATATCCAGAAGTTTCCACAGCCATTCCTCAGTGGTCCTCATGTCTTTGAAAACTACTTAAGATGTCTACATCGAGGCTTCCTTTTTTGTTTTTGTTGAGACAGGGTCTATGTGGTTCAAGGTGGCTTGGACCTCACTACATAGCCCAGGCTATCCTCCAGCTCATGGCAATCACCTCCCAAGTGCTGGGACCATGGCTTATAGCTGGCATGAGGCTATAAGCATTTTAGCCCAGGCTGGCTTCCAACTCATGGTAATTCTCCTGTCTCATCCTAGAGAGCTGGAATTACAAGTGAGACCAACCACACCCAACTTCCCCGAGGTTTTGTGGCGGTTGTTGCTCTTTTGAGACAGAGTCCTGTGTAGCTGAGGCTAGCCTTAAACTTCTGTTGATCCCCTTTTGTCCTCTGTGGTTGAGACTGAACCCAGGACCTTGCAAGTGTCAAACAAAGCACTCTATTACAAACTACATTGGTAGCCCTTGGCCTTGAACTCCTGATCCTCCTGCCTCTACCTCCCAAGTACTGGGATTACAGGCGTGCACCACATTGGGCTAGCCCCAGGTTCCTGTGGTTGTTTTTTGGCTTTTTTTTTTTAATTTTTAAAAATAATTTATTTAGGAGCTGGAGAGATGGCTCAGTGGTTAAGAGCACTTCCAGAGGACCTGGGTTCAATTCCCAGCACCCACATGGCAGCACACACCTGTCTGTAACTCCAAGATCTGACATCCTCACACAGACATTCATGAAGGCAAAACACCAATGCAAATGAAATAAAAATAAATTAAAAGAAGTATTTAACTTTTTTCATTTTATGTGCATTGGTGTGAGGGTGTCAGATCCCCCAGAACTGGAGTCGCAGACGGTTGTGAGCTGCCAGGTGGGTGCTGGGAATTGAACCCGGGTCCTCTGGAAGAGCAGCCGGTGCTCTTCACCCCTGAGCCATCTCTGCAGCAGAGGAGTGGGATGGGAGGAGCACGTGACCTGTGGAGGTCACAGGCTAACTGTAGAGTCAGTTCTGTGTCCTTCACCAGGGGCCCCCAGGAACTGAACACAGGTCGGTGGGCTGGAACAGCAGGTACCCTCCTTACCCACTAAGCCACCTCTGCACACCCCCCACCACCAAGGGCTCTAAAAACAATGAAACAACTCTGCTCTTCAGGCACAGAGCTCGTCTTAAAAGCCCCTAGGGCCCAGCCCAGCACACAGTAGGTGTGCCCAGCACACAGTAGATGCTCACGAAGGATGACCCAGACTACAGACTATCGGGTCTTAGACTTGTGTTTTCTTTAATTGGGGGTCTGAGGACAAAGCACCAGAGAGGCCACCGAGCTTGGCTGCAGCAGGTGGCTGGTTTGGACTGTAGGGGTCAATTTCCCGTCCTCTGGTGCTGGCGCCGTGGCCTCTGCATCACCCTAAGACCCTGGGCTTCCAAGACTCTGTGGAGTGACCTTGGCCTGAAAGCCAAGTTCTCACGGGCTCCAGAGGTCCACAGAGGGAGCAGACGTCAGAGATACAGCGAGGCCCTGAAGGCCGAACACTGATACCGTATCTCAGCCCGCTGTCCTCCCAGAAGCCACCCCAGGACACTTGGTCCCAAGGTCCTCCCACCTCCCACCAGGGAGAGAACCCTGGGTCCCGGGTGGCATCCGGGGAACGGGGGGCATGGTGGCTGGCGGGGCTGGGGTCACAGTGGGAGGGGCTTACCTTTAGATCCCTGTGGACAATGTTCTTCTGGTGACAGTAGTGCACGGCAGACACAATCTACAGTGGGCAGAAGACAGTCACCAGCCCGCGAAGCCACCACCCACGGCCGACCTCCACACCCAGTACCTCCCCTGGCACAAGCAGAGGCTCTGGGGACTCAGGCTGGGAGAGAACATGGGAGCCAGGCAGACTTCAACACCCTGACACCTGATATATATTCTCTCTCTCTCTCTCTCTCTCTCTCTCTCTCTCTCTCTCACACACACACACACACACACACACACACGCACACGCACACGCACACGCACACGCACACGCTCATGGCTGTAGCACTAACACCTTGAGACTAGCCCATGTTTGGAATCTCCAGTGTCCCATGTTGGAAAGAGGTCTGTGGGCTACAGTTCTCTCTGTACCGCCAGAGGCTCTTACCCTACACAAAGGACACCCTCACACCAATACTAGATATAGTGGCGCCCACTCACAGGCCACGCATGCTAACGTACCTCTTACACCTGTATGACAACTATGGATCTTTTCACCCTGAATCTGCTCTTCACACCTGCATGTCCTCACCTCACACCCGGGCCTCACAAGCATGTCTTCACCTCACACCTGGGCCTCACACTGCATGCCCTCACCTCACACCCGGGCCTCACACTGCATGCCCTCACCTCACACCCGGGCCTCACACTGCATGCCCTCACCTCACACCCGGGCCTCACACTGCATGCCCTCACCTCACACCCGGGCCTCACACTGCATGTCCTCACCTCACATCTGGTGTGTCCTCTCATCTCCATATATACTCTCACTCACCAAGATCCACACCCCAACTTGTGCCCTTCACAGAATCCTCCACACCAGGGCACACCCCATACCAGCGCCTACAGATCCTGCCACCCTGAGGCCCCACCCCCATCCGGCACTCCAACGCATGCAGCTATTACACACCTACACACACACCTCGTCAAGGACCACATCACTTTGTATCTTCTATGAGATTGTGTACGTGTGTGTTTCTGCACGCTCACGTGTGTGTGTGTGTGTGTGTGTGTGTGTGTGTGTGTGCATGGGTGCAGGCCACCTCCATCACTTGCGCCCCGAGGTCCCCAACAGCCTCCTCCCACCCGAGTCCCTGCACAGCCTCACCCCTGTGCATGCGCATCTGCAGGGCATTCCACTCAGCCCTCACTCAGACGCTCTTCCCAGGAGCCAGGGGCGGGGCACGCGGTCTCTCACCTGTCGGAATTTGGCTCGGGCCTCCTTCTCCTTCATGCGGCCGTGCGACACGAGGTAGTCAAACACTTCTCCTGCAGATGGAGAGGAAGAGGGGTCAAGGCTGGAGCCAGAGGGCATGGGGGTGTGAGAGCAGGGCGTGGGGGTGCAGAGGGGTATGAGAGCAGGGTGTGGGGGTGCAGGGGGTATGAGAGCAGGGCGTGGGGGTGCAGGGGGGTGTGAGAGCAGGGTGTGGGGGTGCAGGGGGTATGAGAGCAGGGCGTGGGGGTACAGGGGGTCTGAGAGCAGGGTGTGGGGGTGCAGGGGGTGTGAGAGCAGGCCGTGGGGGTGCAGGGGGTGTGAGAGCAGGGTGTGGGGGTACAGGGGGGTGTGAGAGCAGGGTGTGGGGGTACAGGGGGTGTGAGAGCAGGGTGTGGGGGTACAGGGGATGTGAGAGCAGGGCGTGGGGGTGCAGGGGTGTGAGAGCAGGGCGTGGGGGTGCAGGGGGTGTGAGAGCAGGGTGTGGGGGTGCAGGGGGTGTGAGAGCAGGGTGTGGGGGTGCAGGGGGTATGTGAGAGCAGGGTGTGGGGGTGCAGGGGTGTGAGAGCAGGGCGTGGGGCAGGGCCTCACCTGCGCTGGCATACTCCATCACCAGGTACAGCGTCTTCTCTGTCTCTATCACCTCAAAAAGCTTCACTGGGAGGGTGGGAGGGGAGGACTCAGGGTTAGGTGAGAGTGGAAGTGTCGCCACTCTCCACCAGACCCCACAGCCATCGGCCAACCATCACCCGCCTTCCGCCACAACCCCCGGGGGCTCCCTACTCGTGGCCAGGTTTTCATCCGCTCAGCCTCCCCTCCTCTACACCAGAGTTTCAGCTCGATGAGGCCTGGGACCCGAGCCCGGGGTGCCGGCAATCGGCAGTTACGGAGCAAATACATGTCATCCGGGGGGCTAAGGGTGTCCTCTCAGTCGCCACCCTCCCTTCACCTCTGCTTAGTGACCTGCACAGCGGTTCACATGAACCCGAGTGCCACGGGTCACACGGCCCACCTTAGCCGGTCGCTACAACCGTGATACAGATCCGTACTCCAGAAGACAAAACACAGGCTCAGAGAATCTAAGTCACTCCCCCAGAGTCACACCGGGATGACAGCAGCACCAGGGACGGGGTCTCTCTAATGCAGTCCCACCCTCCCTTCCCAAGGATCCACCCACGGCCTGCTTCCGGCCAGCTCCGTCCTCTCCTCACCGATGTTGGGGTGGTTGAGTCCCTTCATGATTCGGACTTCTCTGAACAGCTGGGCAAGGCCAGAGAGGAAGAAGAGACAGCAGTGAGGGGATGGTTTGGGGGATCTCTTTCCCCGCCAGGCCTGGTTAAGTCCCAGCTCTCACCCGGCCCTGGTCCCACCACATTCCCTCCTCTGGGCCTCACCTTCTGCAGGCTACTGGGGTTCAGCTGCGTTTTATCAATGATCTTGATAGCAACCTAAAGGTGGAAGAAGCAGGAAGGTCAAAATCCTCCACCTCAGATCACATAGCAAATTTGGGGCCAGCCTGGGCTACATGAGACACATGAAACGTTATCTCAAATTTTCTTAAGTGTTTATTGAATGTTAAATGTTATTTGAGCCAAGTATGGTGGTTTGTGCCTGGAATGCCACAATGGGGAGGCCGAGGAAGGCAGAGACCAGACTGGTCTACACATCAAGTTCCAGGCCCTCAAGGGGATGGAGAGATGTTAAGCACAATGGCTGTGTTTGCAGAGGGCCCTGCAGAGTTCAGTCCCCAGCACCCACCTGGGGGCTCGCAATCATCAGCAACTCCAGTTACAAGATATCCAGTATTATCTCCTGCCCTCCTTGGCCCCCTGCACGCTTGTGCACATATCCACCCACAGAAACACAGACACGTAATTTAAATAAATAAGTAAATCAATGAATTTTATACCAGGTGTGGCAGAGCACTTGGGAGGCAGAGGCAGGGGAAATCTCCGTGAGTTCTAGGCCAGCCAGGACTACACAGCGAGACCCTACCTCAAAAATATATACATTTAAAAAAGATATAATAAATCTTGGGGGAAAAAATAAAAGCAACCTCTGGAATGGAGTCCGTACCCCACATATGGGGAACAGCCTGTGCTCACTCCGTGGGGAGCGGGCCCTGTGCCCTTGCCGGATTCTCACACACGGATTTTTGAGAAATTCGTCAGGCACTTTGCATGCCAGTATTGAGACAATCATATGGTTCCCTTCATCTGTGAATGTGACGAAGCACAGGAATAAATTGTGGCACAGAAAAGAACTCTGCTTTCCTGGGAGGGGCCCAGCGCTGGTGTCACATGGCTGATGCTAAATCGTTTGCCCGATTCCATCCCTAATATTGTGTTTGAGATGGGGGGTTGGCGGCCAGACAGCTCAGCTGGTAAAGGCATCGCCGCCGCCACCACCGCCGCCGCCGCCGCCACCGAGCCTGAGAGCCTGAGTTTGAGCCTCGGAACCCACGGGGTGAAAGGAGAGAATGAATTCCTGTAGGATGTCCTCTGACCTCCGTACATATGCGCACCCACAGAACAAATAAATGGAAAAATAAAAATAAAAAAGGATTTTGATTTGAGCCTTGGTCAATCTAGCAAAACCGTATCTCAAGAAAGAAAAGGGTTTTAATTTGTATTTACACTGATGAGTAATACCAGCCTGCCATTCTGTTTCTTAGGATTTGTCTTGCTTTTTTAAAAGCCCTAGATGGACTGGAACTCACTCTGTAGATCAGGCTGGCCTCCAAACTCACAGAGATCCACCTGTCTCTGCCTCCTGGGTGCTGGGATTAAAGGTGTGAACAACCACACTTGGTTCTTAGGGTTCTGGGTTATGTGGTTTATGGTGTGCCTAGGCATCAAACTCGAGGCCTTGTAAAGCCGAGCACCCCCTTCTACCACTGAGCCACACCCCCAGCCCCTCACTGGGGGATTCTAGGCAGGGGCTCTACCACTAGACCACACCCCCAGCCCCTCACAGCCCAGCATAGGGACAGTGGATGCTGGGAGCTTGTCCTAGTTTAGTCGGAGAACCCATCAAAAGGCAAACAGGTGAGGAGCAAAGACACCTGATGTCCTGTCTGGTCCCTCCCTCACACACATACACACATATACAACAAGCAAACAATACAATAAAAATACACAAAACCCAAAAACGAAGGCAGACAACACGCCTGTGACCTGAGACTTCCTAACAATTCAGGGAATCTTCTAACTGATTTTCTTTTCCTACTAGGACTGTTCTGAAAAAATCTGAGCAAGCAGGGGCTAGAGAGATGGCTCAGCACTTAAGAGTGCTGCTGCTCTTCCACAGGACAGTATTTGTCCCAGCACCCATGTCAGGCAGCCCACAAGTGCCTGTGACTCCAGCTCCTGAAGGTCTGGCGCCCTCTTCTGGCCTCTGTGGGCATTGCTCTCACATGCACACACACACAAATTAAAAATTAAAAATAACATTAAAGTCAGGTGTGGCAAGCACACGCCTTTAACTCTAGCACTCAGGAGGTAAAGGTAGGCAGATCTCCAAGTTCAAGAGCAAGTTCCAGGACTACACAAAAAACCTTGTCTCCAAAAACAAAGCAAAAATGAAACAAAACAAAACAAAACAAAAAACTTTGACGGGCGGTGGTGACACACACCTCTAATCCCAGCACTCAGGAGGCAGAGGCAGGTGAATCTCTGTGAATTCAAGGCCAGCCTGGTCTACAGAGTGAGTTTCAAGACAACCAGGACTGTTATACAGAGAAACCCTGTCTCAAAAAAATCAAACAAAACAAAACAAAAACAAACAACAACAACAACAACAACAAACTTTAAGTTTTAAGTTGGGCATAGTGGCACACACTTTTAATCACATCACTCAGGAGGCAGAGGCAGGTGGCTCTCCATGAGTTCAAGGCAAGCCTGGTTTGTATAGGGAGTTCCAGGGCAGCCAGGGCTATGTAGAGAGACGCCATCTCCAAACAAAACAAAACCAACTTTAAATTCTGAGCAAGTGGGGGAATTCCCTGGGTTAGAAGGCCAGCCAGGACCAGTTCTGACCTCACACCTCTTGAACTCCCCTGCCCTGCCATCCACCCCGAGCCCCTCGGTCACACACACTCACCTCCCGACCCGTAAGGATATGCCGGGCCAGCTTGACTTTGGCGAAGTTGCCCTTCCCGATGGTCCTCAGCAGGCGGTAGTTGCCCACATGGGGTTGTTCCTCGGGGCAGGAAGCGATAGAGTTCCGGCAACGGGCACCCAAGGAGCGGGTGGACCAGGATGGCCCTTTGTCTGAGGATCGACCACTGCCCAAGGTGCCATGCTGAGTGGAGAGAAGCATATGAGCCATTCCAGTCCCTGCCCACCACAGAGGCACCTGAGGGCCAGGGTGGGGGGCTCTCTGGAGCTCTGGCCACTGTGCTCTCCTGCCCCTCTCCGAACTCGGGCCATAGGAAAATGATGCTTTGGGGACCTCCCCCTCTCCCACAGAGGCTGTGCTCGGATGGTGGAGAAGCTTGTTCAGCAGGCATCAAGCTCCGGGTTCCAGCACTCTGGAGGGTGGAGGCAGGTGGATTGGGAGTACAAGGTCACCCTCCATTACACGCTGAGTTCCAGGCTAGCCTGGGCTACATAGCAAGATTCTCCTTTTGTCTTGTTAAGACAGGCTCTTCTGAAGCCCAGGTTGGCTTTAAGCAGATCATGTATAGCTGAGAGAAGCCTTAATGTCCATCCTCCTGCCTCCACTTCTCAATGGCTGGGATGATAACTGTGAACCACCACACCACACCGGGCTCCACACGGTCTCCAGAAAAACGAAGCACCGGGAAGTATTTCAGTGGTGGGTGGAGCGCTTGGTTCCCTGGCACAAGGCTCAGAGTTCTGTGCCAAGCAATGCACAAAATGAGGGGCCTCTGAGACCCCACCCCCAACCCTCCCCTTCTTACGCCTGGGACCACCACCATCCTTGGGCTACACTCTTCTCAATGCTGCCAACCTCAACCCCCATGAATGGCAACCCCCATCCAGACGCAACACTCGCTTCCCGGCCAGCACAAATCCCAAACATCCTGTTTCATCCACATGCTTGGGCCAGCCCCAAGTCTATTTTTCTTGGGCTGAGGGAATGGGGAGGGTGGGAGAGGGTCTCAAGTAGCTTAGGCTACCCCCAACTTGTTATGTAGCCAAGGCTGACCTCGAATCCCTGATACT
Source organism: Peromyscus eremicus (assembly GCF_949786415.1). Lineage (NCBI taxonomy): Eukaryota > Metazoa > Chordata > Mammalia > Rodentia > Cricetidae > Peromyscus > Peromyscus eremicus. The sequence continues at coordinate 170,074,808 of NC_081416.1, read as the reverse complement.
CCAGCTTTGGCCCACCAAATGCTGGGATTACAGGCCTGCAGTCACCACACCCCAGCCTTTTCTAGACCCTCTTTTCTATACCCCAAAACATGTCCCTCACCTCATTCCTAGCTGACCATCCAGACATTTTTACAGTGGTCTCCTCGCTACTCAAGGCCCAGCTTTCCAGGGCTTGAAAATGTTACATTGAAAATTCTAGCAATCAGCCAGCTGGTGGTGGTGGACACACCTTTAATCCTAGTACTTGGGAGGCAGAGGCAGGTGAGTTCAAGTTCAAGGCCAGCCTGGTCTACAGAATGAGTTCCAGGACAGTCAGGGCTACACAGAGAGACCCTGTTTTGAAAGACCAAAAACAAACAACCACTCCCCCCGCCTCCCCCCAAAAAAACTCCAGCATTTTTTCTTTGTTTTTTTGGGGTGGTGGTGGGTTTTTTGTTTGTTTTTGTTTTTTGAGACAGGGCCTTATGTAGCCCAGGCTAGCCTGGAACTTACCATGTAACTGGAGATGACCTTAAACTCCCTGTCACTAGAATGCCTCTATCACAGCAATGATGTTACTCTTTTGTGGTATCCTATTTATTGACGTATTTTCCCTTTCTTTCTTTTTTGATACTGGGTCTCATTCTGTAGCCCAAGCTGAGGGCTGGAACGCATAGTAATCCTCCTGCCTCTGCCTCCCAAGGGCTGGAAATACATGCATGTCGGGTTTTACGTTACAGTTGAGACAGGGTTGGTCTCATGTAGTCCAGGCTAGCCCTGAGCTCCTGCTCCTCCTGCCTCAGCCTCCCAAGTGCAGGGATTACAAGCCTGTGTTACCATGCCCAGCTTATACCTAGTTTATAATTGACCCTCCTGATCAGCCCAGGTCTATACGAAAAGAGAAATCAAGCTTGGAATGGGTACAGACTGGGGGGCTTCTGGGAGGGTCTTAGATGGGGGCTGTTTCACCACCACTGATGCCCCAGATTCTCCTGCAAACAACAGAGCTCTTTATTCTGCCTAAACATCCCGTGCTGGCCATTCTGTCCACCTCTCCGTGAAACACTGTTTCATCCTGACCGCCCTCCGCCACCCTGCCAAGTGTGACATGCCCGGCCAGCCATCTCCCACTCCGTCAGCTCCTCTGTTCCTGCTGCCCTGTCCTGACTGGGAACCTCCAGGGACAGGGCCTCCTTCCTTTCTTAGCCAGATCTCTCTCCATGTCCTCCTCACAGCTGAGGGGAAGCAGGACCCAGGACAGGGAGGAAGGGAGAAGGTCGGACAGCCAGAGAGCTGAGGCCCGGGCTGCCTGTGTCAGGGAAGCTCTACCAGGCCACCCCACAGCAACAACCAGCATTCACAAGCACGGACAGTCTATGTATCACCATCCTCGTTTTAAAGGGAAGGGAAACTGAGGCCTGGAGCTGGGATCTGAACCCAGCTATTTTGCCAAACTGGTATTTTTTACAGGTATCACTTAAGTCTAACTCATAATTCTACACCTGTTTTTGTCTTTTTTTTGTTCAGTTCTCATATACTATAAAAGTGCTCCTCCACTGAGCCACACCCCAGCCCCTCACTGGGGGATTCTAGGCAGAGGCTCTACCATTGACCCACACCCCAGCCCCTCACTGGGGGATTCTAGGCAGGGGCTCTACCACTGAGCCACACCCCCCAGCCCCTCACTGGGGGATTCTAAGCAGGGGCTCTACCACTGAGCCACACCCCAGCCCCTCACTGGAGGATTCTAGGCAGGAGCTTGACCACTGAGCCACACCCCATCCCCTCACTGGGGGATTCTAGGCAGAGGCTCTACCACTGAGCTACACCCCATCCCCTCACTGGGGGATTCTAGGCAGAGGCTCTACCACTGAGCTACACCCCATCCCCTCACTGGGGGATTCTAGGCAGAGGCTCTACCACTGAGCTACACCCCATCCCCTCACTGGGGGATTCTAGGCAGGGGCTCTACCACTGAGCCACACCCCAGCCCCTCACTAGGGGATTCTAGGCAGGGGCTCCTCCACTGAGCCACACCCCAGCCCCTCACTAGGGGATTCTAGGCAGGGGCTCTACCACTGAGCCACACCTCAGCCCCTCACTGGGGAATTCTAGGCAGGGGCTCTACCACTGAGCCACACCCCCAGCCACTCACTGGGGGATTCTAGGCAGGGGCTTTACCACTGAGCCACACTCCCAGCCCCTCACTGGGGGATTCTAGGCAGGGGCTCCATGGCTGCATTATGTCCCCATTACCCCCTTTTCTTTGTTTGTGTATGTGTGTGCAGGTGTGCTCACCTGTGGAGGTCAGAGGTCAGCTTTGGGTATCTTCCTCTATCACTCTCCACCTGAGCTTTTGAAACATGCCTTCTTCCCTGAATCTAGAGCTGGACCGGCTGGCCAGCAAGTGCCTAGTATCGGCCTGTCTGTACCCGCCCCACGGCCGGACCCAGTGCTGGGGCTTCAGGCGTGTTCTGCCATGCCCAGCTTCTACGTAGGTGCTGGAATCTGAACCCAGACCCTCATATTCGCACCGTAAGCACTTTACCCAACCAGCCACCTCCCCATCCCACCCTCCAACTCTCATTTTAATTTTGAGATAAGGGCTTGCAAACTTGAAATCCTCCTGCCTCGGTTTCCCAAGTAGCTGAGCTCACTGGCTTACTCCACCACGCCTGCTTCCACGTGGTTTTTACTAGGTGGATGATACCACCGGCCAAGTCTTGTGCAGACAGGCACCTCACCCACACGCCATTCCCAAGGGAGCCCAGTGAGGGAGGCCCCTGCACCCCCACAGTCCAGGGAGTAACAAAGGCTGGGACTGGATAGGGGCCAGCCATGTTCACTCAGCTTCCTCACAAGAGGCAAGAGGTTGATGCCTACCAGGCCTGTCAGTTATCCCAGCTACTTGGGAAGCAGAGGCCATCGGGTTTTAAATTCAAGATCTGTCGGGGGCGGAGGGGGGGGGGGGAGTTCAAGGCCAGACTGGACAACTTAGGGAGATCTTGCCTCAGGAACAAGTGAAAGAGCTGAGAAATAATTCAGCAGTAGAGCACTGTTAATCAGGGGCTGGGGGTGTGGCTCAGTGGTGGAGCCCCTGCCTAGAATCCCCCAGTGAGGGGCGGGGGTGTGGCTCAGTGGTAGAGCCCCTGCTTAGAATCCCCCAGTGAGGGGCTGGGGGTGTGGCTCAGTGGTAGAGCCCCTGCCTAGAATCCCCCAGTGAGGGGCTGGGGTGTGGCTCAGTGGTGGAGCCCCTGCCTAGAATCCCCCAGTGAGGGGCTGGGGGTGTAGCTCAGTGGTAGAGCCCCTGCCTAGAGTCCCCCAGTGAGGGGCGGGGGTGTGGCTCAGTGGTAGAGCCCCTGCTTAGAATCCCCCAGTGAGGGGCTGGGGGTGTGGCTCAGTGGTAGAGCCCCTGCCTAGAATCCCCCAGGGAGGGGCTGGGGGTGTGGCTCAGTGGTGGAGCCCCTGCCTAGAATCCCCCAGGGAGGGGCTGGGGGTGTAGCTCAGTGGTGGAGCCCCTGCCTAGCACGCACAAGGCCCTGGCTTTAACCCTCAGCACTGCACTGTGGATGTGGTAGGCAGAGCCCTGGACCTGTGGTCCAGTCCTTGCTACTTCCAGTAAAAAGAAAAAGACTACCCCAGGCCGGGTAGTTCCGAATTCCACCCCTGCAGCCCTCACCACGGTCCCTGCTCACACCACTCCACCCCAGCTCCACCGTGGGTCCAGCCACAGTGGGTATTCTCAAGCCTGGACTCAAGCTTCCCCAAGGCTCAGACCCGGAGAGCGCCTTGCCCAAGGGCACAGGGCATGTGGATGAGCAGGCCGGGGACTCTGGCTCCTGAGTGCTGATCCTCCCAGATGCCAGCGGCGCTCACTCCCCCCACCCCCAGGGGCAGGCAGGTGGTGGAGAGGGAAGACAGATAAGGTCTCTGAACCCTGCTGAGCCAACAGCCTGAGGAAGAATCCCTGTTGGGTGTTGCCAGGGGGCTCCCTCTAACACAAGAAGACAGTCTGCTGGGGGCTGCGTGGTGGAGGGACCCCTGCCAGGGGGTAGCTGGGGCAAAGGATGATGAAACCCCCCAGGGGTCAGAGGCAGGAGCTAAAACTGGCCAGCACCACCAGCGGCCTGGATCCCTCCTGATAGACCAGTGCCTGAACACCAGGCCCGTTGCTAGGGAACGTAGGGACGCTGGCCCCTGGTCTAGCGCCCTAGAACTTGGGGTAGAAGAGTATGCCCATATGTGGCTGTAGCAGGGGATGGGTCTGAAACCTCAGACTGCCGAAAGACAAAAATCATCCTTATAGACTGGAGTCAGGGGTTAGGGTTAGGGTTAGGATCCCTACTACGCGACAACAATCTTAGGAACGCGGGGAAGAGCAAAGCCCGCTAGGAGCCCAATGATCACACAGATTTGGAAATCGAGGCTCAGAGAGGTGAGGTCACTGGCCTGAGGTCACACAGCACTGTGATGTGAATCTGAGTCTATGTGAATAATTAAGGTAGCAATAACCACAACACAGTGACCTGAGGAAGTCCCTGTCAGGGAGGTGCCACCCTCAACCCACCTAGAAGGAAACTGAGGCTGGAGCAGGCTCCATGAGCTTGCCTGACAACAAATGACAGCTGGAGTTTGAGAACGCACCGCCTTCTGACTCAGATCCACAATCATGCCAGCAGCCAACAGCCATGAGCGCCGCCTATGTACCAGCCTTCACCCACATGTCTCCGGTGATTCTTTGCGGGACTCAAGTCGTTACCCCCCACCCCCCCAACACACACATACTTTCCAAGGCAGGAATCAGGCTCAGCGAGGGAAAGCCAGCAGCCTGAAGACACAGTGCAATCTGGCACATGGAGGCAGCATTTGAACCCAAGACCCGGGAACCGAGGACCTCTCTGGGGTGACTGGGGAACCAAGGTGGGTGGGCCTGGCTGAAATCTCCAACTTGAAACTTGGGCCAGTAGGAGAGAGGGGAGTATCCATGACATGCATTAGAGACTGAGATAAAAGCCTCTGGTTGTATTCACGAGGCAGAGGCAGGTGGATCTCTGCAAGTTCGAGGCCAGCCTGGTCCACAGAGCGAGTTCTGGGAGAGCCAGGGCTACACAGAGACTGTCTCGGAACAAAAAGTGTCTGGTTGGCTCCGGTGATGAGAGGGGGGTGGAGGAACCCACATCCTAGTGGGAATGGATTGAAGAGTTGGTTTTGAGGGACCTGGAAAGCTGTCAGAATTATGGGAAATGCGGGGGGTGGGGGGGGGTGGGCAGCGTGCTGTGAGAGAAGGAAGCCCTGGGATGGGAGACAGGGTACGGCAGGAGTCCCTGAACCAGATGCTCCGGGCTCAGTGAACTCCCAGAAGTCAGGGCTAAGGGCCCACAGCACGGGGGGTCAAAGGCGTGGGCAGAGCAACCCCAGGGGGGAGGCTTAGAGCCTGGGGTCCTGTCCAAGAGCCTGAGGGCGCAGATCTGAGGGCAGGAAGCTGAGGAGAGAAGCCTAGCAAGGAAACGGGGTAGGGGGGTGGGGTAGGGGGGAGCTCCAGTTAGCAGGAGGATGGGGAGGGGGGTGAGGAGGGGTCGTGAGGCTGGGAGGCTCGGCTGGGGCTTGCCTGCAAGCTGAGGAGGCTCAGGAGGCGGCCGGGAGTCAGCCTGGTCCAGCGCCTGGAAACCCAAGCCCGGGGTGGAAGCCCGCAGCTTGGAAGCCAAGACTTCCTGTAGGAAGACCAGCCGTGTCTGGGTCCTGGGTCGTATTTAGGGGAGCCCAGGAGAGCCAAGGGTCCAAGGACAGGGCCGCCGGGCCGAGCAGGGCCAAGCCGGGGAGCGGAGACACCTTGAAGGACCCAGGCAGGGCCCTGGGCCCAGGTGGCATTTGGCTTCCTGGGGGAGGCGGCTCCCGGGGACTGACTAGGGGTGGCAGCGGGAGCCAGCACCCCGACAAGCAAGAGGCAGGGAGGACAGCAGGGCCAGGCCGGGTCGGGCCTTGCTTGGGGCGGGGGAGGGGTGGAGAGCCCGGGCTGCGCCTCGGGGACCCGGGGCCGTGCCGAGCCGGGAAGGGTCGGGCCGGAGCCGCCGCGGGCGAGCGAGGAGGGGACAGACGCGGCCGCCGGGGAAGGGAGGGGCTCCGGCGGGCAGGGGAGGGGGCTTCCTGGAGGGGAGAGACCGGGCGGAAGCGCTCTGCAGAGGGACAAGAGAAGGGTCCAGAGACAGGGGCGCCCCTAGGGGTCGGGCTGGGCCGGGGCTGCGGGGAGGAGGGAGCAGAGAGGCCTCAAAGTCATGGGAAACGTCGGTGGGGGCCGTGGAGCCGGGGAAGGGGGTGAGCACCGGCCGGGCCGGCGGGGTGAGGGGCTCCGGGGCTGGACCCAAGCAAGGTTCCCCCAGGGGCTGGGCCCCACTCACCGTGTCCGAGTTCCGATCGTTGCCCGGGGCGAGCGCCGTCCTCGAAGACATCTTCTCCGGGGTCCCAAGAGGGAAGGGGACAGGGGCGGCCGGGTGGGGGGGGTGGGGATCCCGGGGTCCCCTCTCTTCCCCTCCCCCCCCCCAGCCGACCTGGGGACGCGAGCTCAAAAAAGCTGGGCGCCGTGGACGCCCGAGTCCTCCTCGCCGAGCGAGCGAGCGAGCGGAGGGAGCGAGCGAGGGCAGGACGGGGGAGGGGAGGCGACACCGGGGGTCCTAGTGGCCCCGTGCAAAGGGGACCCGGGGCGCCATCTGGGCGACGGGCAAGCGGGAGGGTGCACGGGCGGGGGCCGGGGAGGGGGCGCGGAGCCGGCCCGGGGCGGCGGCGGAGGGAGGCGACCGAGGGGCCGGGGAGGAAGGGACGTCAGGGGGAGGGGCGGGAGGGGCGGGAGGGGCGGGAGGGGCGGGGCCGAAGGAGACCCCGCCCCCCGCCGCCGGCCCTTAAAGGTACAGGCCCGGGCTGGCTCGGGGGCTTCTGGGGGCGGAGGCAGGTCTGGGCGCGCCGGGTCTCCAGCAAGTTCTCACAGGAGAACCGGGAGTCACCGGCCAGGAGGAGGGCAGAGAGATGCCGCCGAGGAGGAGGAGAGAGCAGAGGGAGATGTTGAGAGGTGGAGGAGACACACGGACACACACACACACACACAGAGACAGACACGAGGTGGGAAGAAGCGGAGTCACAAAGAGAGACAGAGAAGCCAAGGACAGAGACAAAAAGACTGAGGGCAGAAAGGGGACAGGGAGAGGGAGAGGGAGAGGGAGAGGGA